>NC_060192.1:20142385-20328842 GCF_021184085.1 Oncorhynchus gorbuscha
CATCATTCCCTAAAGGAGGTAACCTGGCCTGTGCCAGTCGGTTACTAAGTCACCACACAAAGCCTCCACTAATACTTTTAATTGTGAATGAATTAGACTGTTTCATCTGGAGAAGCTACTGTATCAATGTATTGGTATGACCCAACAGCCGGGTCTTAGTTTACTTGTGCCTGCGCTGTGCCCTTTCCATACAAAGCAGTTTTGATATTAGATTGAGATACTGTTAGCTATTGTACAGGAACCATATAGTTATTGTTTAGAATACAGATGTAGATTTCCTATTTAATTAAGACAGCTCTCTCTCTCTCTCTCTCTCTCTCACACACACACACACACACACAGCTGTGTGTGTGTGTGTGTGTGTGTGTGTGTGTGTGTGTGTGTGTGTGTGTGTGTGTGTGTGTGTGTGTGTGTGTGTGTGTGTGTGTGTGTGTGTGTGTGTGTGTGTGTGTGTGTGTGTGTGTGTGTGTGTGTGTGTGTGTGTGTGTGTGTGTGTGTGTGTGTGTGTGTGTGTATCAGGATGTAGCTTATCTGAAGTAGGTGAGCCAGGCAGCTCTTTTGTTATGTAAAGAAGTGCCATGTGATCCTGTAGTATAAAAGAGGAGAGGAAAAGAAACCGTTCAGATACACTTCTCTCATCAGATAATTAACCATGCCTTTGCTCCATTTTCCCATCCTTTGCATAAGTGTCTGATCGACTTTCAAAAAGCTGATCGGCCAGAGAGAGAGAACCTCCTCAAAGATGTCCTCCGGGGCTCCAGCAGAATGCTAGAATGCTGTTAGCTCACTACAAAGTTACAGTAGGGGGCCGCTGCTGGTGGGTGGCACACATTTACAAGTACTTTCAGAAAAATCCAATATGGCATGGAGTTGTTGGAATTGATGTTTCAGAAACTCTTTGTCTTGTACCATATTAAAAATACTCAACTATTGATGTCCACGTGGAAGCCAACGGGAGAAAATATTTTGATAAAATACATTATATGTCCATGTCTAGAGTTTTGAGGCAACACTTTTGTTCAACATGTAGGCCTAATTTTCTGATGACATCTTGGCATCAAGTGTCTCTACATTCAAAAAGGACATTTGACAATGTGTTTTGTTTCTCAAAATCTGCACAAAATTTGTGGTCTTCCTTCCATGGTCGCTGCAATTCAGTAAGTTTATGTCATTAAAACTAGTAATGACAGCTGCGTATTTTCCACATGGTTAAGCTGAAGTATGTTTCTCATACGTTTGTCCCCTTTCCTCCCTGTCAAAACTTCCCCTGCACCTGTCACAATTAGAGTTTTGTATAGCCCCCATGCTTGCCCCATGCCCCTTCACAGCTCCCCTGCTGCCAGTTTTTAATTACACTCCACTCTGGCCTCTGCTCTACTTGTTACAGACCCAACATGAGTGCAAACAATCAAAGTGTTTGGGAACGCTGAAAAATGCATGGCTATCCGTGACAGACAGATAAAGCAGGGCAATTAGCCACGTAATCCTAGAGCATCGTACTGAATCATCAGCCTCAGCTGTCCCTTCTCTCTCTCTCTCCCTCCGCTCCTCTATCTCTTTCTCTCTATTAGATAAATGTACTCTGTGTCGTCTCCCCATCAAATCAAGTAACACTTCCCCTAATTGGCTTATAAATAATACAGCAGGACCTTCATTATAATTTCATCAGTGGTAAACATTGCGGGGGCAGTTGGTAAAGAACCTATCCCTCATTAATTTCTTAATTTGGGTAGATGGAATGAAGGGGAAGTGATGGAGAGATTGAGAAAGGTAGGGATGAGAGAAAGAATGCGAGAGATGTGGAGATCGGGTGAACAGAGACTCGTATCACCTCAGGCAGAGGAGGAGGGAGTGAGGGGAGGGATGGTTGAAAAAAACCGGAAGGAAGATGCTATTGCTGCTGCTTTTGTTAATAGATGTCAGATATTCAATCCAAGGGTTTTGTCAGTAGCTCTCTGCACGATAAGCGATGTGGGCCTACCTCCCCTTTAAAACACACACACACACACACACACACACACACACACACACACACACACACACACACACACACACACACACACACACACACACACACACACACACACACACACACACACACACACACACACACACACACACACACACACACAACCTCGCTCCCTAGTCTTGGTCCTTGTTCTTTTTATACCAACGTAATGAATATTTCATATAAAAAAACATAAATATTCATTTTAACGGTTTCGCACAGTAGTTATTACCGGTATTTCTTACAATAAATAAATAAAAAATACTCATTATAATTTCTGCATAACCAATCCCCGAAATAATCTCATACATCCTCAGACACTTAAACACACACACTTAGGATTATTTACACTGCTAACAAACTAATTTATAATCAGAACAATAGTAAGCCAATGCCTTATCTCCTTTGTTGAT
The DNA here is from genome assembly GCF_021184085.1 of Oncorhynchus gorbuscha. Taxonomy (NCBI): domain Eukaryota; kingdom Metazoa; phylum Chordata; class Actinopteri; order Salmoniformes; family Salmonidae; genus Oncorhynchus; species Oncorhynchus gorbuscha. Next base: position 20,144,807 of record NC_060192.1, read on the forward strand.
TATCTGTCCAGAGCTACTACAGTATCATTACTATGGCGAAGAGAACTCCTCAACCTGTGATAAAGGCCTATGTGAGAGATATAATAGACATCGTTGTGTCTCATTGTATTTACTTACATGATAAAAAGACACATCATTCGCAAACACTGACAATTGCTGTAGAAGTCTGTTTAGCAAAGACGGTGACTAAGTTTCCCGTGTCAGATAAAGTCATGGGAAGCAGCCATTATGATTCCATAATACTGTTTAAGGGACTTTTACATGAGGTATGAGGTGGATGAATATGACACGCTCTGATCTCTGAAAGACTGATATTAAATAAATCTCTCAAATGAGCCATTTCCATTCCTCTTCCTGTTGAAATGTGGGAATAATAAAAAGACACAATGAGCCCTTCAGCCGTCAAAAGGAGAGGAAAGTATCCTTGGTACGATTCTGGTTCCAGTCAGACACCTGAAGGCAATCTCTCTTAGCTGTAACTCAACACTGTCACTATTATCGAAAGCTGCCACCTCAGTGGTGTCATAACTGATGGGTAGAGACATCCTAAAAAGGAGAGTGTCAAGATTTACAACTACAACACATGTACTATGTGTCTCACACAAAGAAGAAACAAGCTGAATAAAGCCAGGTATAAGTTAGACTTCTCTTTTCACTTGACCTCTGACTCATCTGGAATGATCTAGGGAAAGGACTCACTGACCAATGACTCTGCCATTCACATCAACTTCATATCATACAAATCCTTTTAGCTATGAAGGACATTCTGGTCGCTAAGTGGAGCCAACATGAAAACACGCCCAATGACGTGAACCTACCAGAAGAGCTAAATGCCTTCTATGCTCGCTTTGAGGCAAGCAACACTGAACCATGCATGAGAGCACCAGTTGTTCCGGACGACTGCGTGATCATGCTCTCCGTAGCTGATGTGAGTAAGAGCTTTAAACAGGTTAACATTCACAAGGTTGCATGGCCAAGTGGATTACCAGGATGCATACTCAGGGGTGGTGAGTGGTCAGACTTCAGCCACCCAAGTCATAGACTGTTCTCTCTGCTACCACACGGCAAGTGGTACCAATGCAACAGGTTTAGAACCAACAGGACCCTGAACAGCTTCTACCCCCAAGCGATAAAACTGCTAAATAGTTAGTTAAATAGTTAACAAAAGGGGGACTCATCACATAAACTGCTGCTACTATTTACTATCTATCCTGTTGCCTAGTCACTTTATTCCTAATTATATGTACATATCTACCTCAATTACCTTGTACCCCTGCACATCGACTCGGTACAAGTTATTGTTACGCATTGTGTATTTATTATTACTTTTCTATTATTTCTCTATTCTTTCTCTCTGCATTGTCGGGAAGGGCCTGTAAATAAGCATTTCACTGTTAGTCTACACCTGTTGTTTGCGAAGCATATTTACAAGTAAAATTCGATTTGACACACCCCCTCAGACTTATTTAACTCTGGCTGAGACTGGCTGACACCATGTTGAAAATGAGCTTAATTAATGTAGCAGCAAAACACAAGCATCCCTGCTCATGCCCTTTGTACTGCTACTTCTCATTATTAGTTCCACTCCAGCGGCCCCATGCTCAAGAACAAGCAGCGTCTCTAATGATGGACATGTCCCCCTCCTCCTCTCCACCACTGGTCTCGGGTCAGTGCCCCGGCACCTCTAGGGACAGAGAGGAGTAGTCTACACGTTAAAGGACCATGTTAAGTCTGCTTTAAAACAAACCCCCAGACTCACTTCATTAGCAGGAACAAGTCAGTTAGAGGATGTGCCTCAGTTTGGAGTAGTTTAAAAACTGAGGAGAGAAAAGTATTATCTCGGGAGTTGTGAGCGGAGTGACTTCAGAAAAACCATTTGTTCTCCCTAATGTTTCTTGTGTGTTTATTTTTGGGGTGCAAACATTGCAGACAGTCGTGTTTATCTCAGCGTTAGGGAACTGTCTGTTACCTACGTAAACAAACATTGCAGACAGTCGTGTTTATCTCAGAGTTAGGGAACTGTCTGTTACCTACGTAAACAAACATTGCAGACAGTCGTGTTTATCTCAGCGTTAGGTAACTGTCTGTTACCTACGTAAACAAACATTGCAGTCAGTCGTGTTTATCTCAGCGTTAGGGAACTGTCTGTTACCTACGTAAACAAACATTGCAGACAGTCGTGTTTATCTCAGAGTTAGGGAACTGTCTGTTACCTACGTAAACAAACATTGCAGACAGTCGTGTTTATCTCAGCGTTAGGGAACTGTCTGTTACCTACGTAAACAAACATTGCAGACAGTCGTGTTTATCTCAGAGTTAGGGAACTGTCTGTTACCTACGTAAACAAACATTGCAGACAGTCGTGTTTATCTCAGCGTTAGGGAACTGTCTGTTACCTACGTAAACAAACATTGCAGACAGTCGTGTTTATCTCAGAGTTAGGGAACTGTCTGTTACCTACGTAAACAAACATTGCAGACAGTCGTGTTTATCTCAGAGTTAGGTAACTGTCTGTTACCTACGTAAACAAACATTGCAGACAGTCGTGTTTATCTCAGAGTTAGGGAACTGTCTGTTACCTACGTAAACAAACATTGCAGACAGTCGTGTTTATCTCAGAGTTAGGTAACTGTCTGTTACCTACGTAAACAAACATTGCAGACAGTCGTGTTTATCTCAGAGTTAGGTAACTGTCTGTTACCTACGTAAACAAACATTGCAGACAGTCGTGTTTATCTCAGAGTTAGGTAACTGTCTGTTACCTACGTAAACAAACATTGCAGACAGTCGTGTTTATCTCAGAGTTAGGGAACTGTCTGTTACCTACGTAAACAAACATTGCAGACAGTCGTGTTTATCTCAGAGTTAGGTAACTGTCTGTTACCTACGTAAACAAACATTGCAGACAGTCGTGTTTATCTCAGAGTTAGGTAACTGTCTGTTACCTACGTAAACAAACATTGCAGACAGTCGTGTTTATCTCAGAGTTAGGTAACTGTCTGTTACCTACGTAAACAAACATTGCAGACAGTCGTGTTTATCTCAGAGTTAGGGAACTGTCTGTTACCTACGTAAACAAACATTGCAGACAGTCGTGTTTATCTCAGCGTTAGGTAACTGTCTGTTACCTACGTAAACAAACATTGCAGACAGTCGTGTTTATCTCAGCGTTAGGGAACTGTCTGTTACCTACGTAAACAAACATTGCAGACAGTCGTGTTTATCTCAGAGTTAGGGAACTGTCTGTTACCTACGTAAACAAACATTGCAGACAGTCGTGTTTATCTCAGAGTTAGGGAACTGTCTGTTACCTACGTAAACAAACATTGCAGACAGTCGTGTTTATCTCAGAGTTAGGGAACTGTGTTACCTACGTAAACAAACATTGCAGACAGTCGTGTTTATCTCAGCGTTAGGTAACTGTCTGTTACCTACGTAAACAAACATTGCAGACAGTCGTGTTTATCTCAGAGTTAGGTAACTGTCTGTTACCTACGTAAACAAACATTGCAGACAGTCGTGTTTATCTCAGCGTTAGGTAACTGTCTGTTACCTACGTAAACAAACATTGCAGACAGTCGTGTTTATCTCAGAGTTAGGTAACTGTCTGTTACCTACGTAAACAAACATTGCAGACAGTCGTGTTTATCTCAGAGTTAGGGAACTGTCTGTTACCTACGTAAACAAACATTGCAGACAGTCGTGTTTATCTCAGCGTTAGGGAACTGTCTGTTACCTACGTAAACAAACATTGCAGACAGTCGTGTTTATCTCAGCGTTAGGTAACTGTCTGTTACCTACGTAAACAAACATTGCAGACAGTCGTGTTTATCTCAGCGTTAGGTAACTGTCTGTTACCTACGTAAACAAACATTGCAGACAGTCGTGTTTATCTCAGAGTTAGGTAACTGTCTGTTACCTACGTAAACAAACATTGCAGACAGTCGTGTTTATCTCAGAGTTAGGGAACTGTCTGTTACCTACGTAAACAAACATTGCAGACAGTCGTGTTTATCTCAGAGTTAGGGAACTGTCTGTTACCTACGTAAACAAACATTGCAGACAGTCGTGTTTATCTCAGCGTTAGGGAACTGTCTGTTACCTACGTAAACAAACATTGCAGACAGTCGTGTTTATCTCAGAGTTAGGTAACTGTCTGTTACCTACGTAAACAAACATTGCAGACAGTCGTGTTTATCTCAGAGTTAGGGAACTGTCTGTTACCTACGTAAACAAACATTGCAGACAGTCGTGTTTATCTCAGAGTTAGGGAACTGTGTTACCTACGTAAACAAACATTGCAGACAGTCGTGTTTATCTCAGAGTTAGGGAACTGTTACCTACGTAAACAAACATTGCAGACAGTCGTGTTTATCTCAGAGTTAGGGAACTGTCTGTTACCTACGTAAACAAACATTGCAGACAGTCGTGTTTATCTCAGAGTTAGGTAACTGTCTGTTACCTACGTAAACAAACATTGCAGACAGTCGTGTTTATCTCAGCGTTAGGGAACTGTCTGTTACCTACGTAAACAAACATTGCAGACAGTCGTGTTTATCTCAGAGTTAGGGAACTGTCTGTTACCTACGTAAACAAACATTGCAGACAGTCGTGTTTATCTCAGCGTTAGGGAACTGTCTGTTACCTACGTAAACAAACATTGCAGACAGTCGTGTTTATCTCAGAGTTAGGTAACTGTCTGTTACCTACGTAAACAAACATTGCAGACAGTCGTGTTTATCTCAGAGTTAGGGAACTGTCTGTTACCTACGTAAACAAACATTGCAGACAGTCGTGTTTATCTCAGATTTAGGGAACTGTCTGTTACCTACGTAAACAAACATTGCAGACAGTCGTGTTTATCTCAGAGTTAGGGAACTGTCTGTTACCTACGTAAACAAACATTGCAGACAGTCGTGTTTATCTCAGCGTTAGGTAACTGTCTGTTACCTACGTAAACAAACATTGCAGACAGTCGTGTTTATCTCAGAGTTAGGGAACTGTCTGTTACCTACGTAAACAAACATTGCAGACAGTCGTGTTTATCTCAGAGTTAGGGAACTGTCTGTTACCTACGTAAACAAACATTGCAGACAGTCGTGTTTATCTCAGAGTTAGGGAACTGTGTTACCTACGTAAACAAACATTGCAGACAGTCGTGTTTATCTCAGAGTTAGGTAACTGTCTGTTACCTACGTAAACAAACATTGCAGACAGTCGTGTTTATCTCAGAGTTAGGGAACTGTCTGTTACCTACGTAAACAAACATTGCAGACAGTCGTGTTTATCTCAGAGTTAGGGAACTGTCTGTTACCTACGTAAACAAACATGGTTTAGGGTAATAAAATGACTATGGAAGATTCACTTTTCCATATTAGACTAATTCAATGGAAAAATACTCAAAAATGTACAAAGACTTAAAAAAGTTTATTTACACATCAGGAAAATATCATCCAAATATCATCCAATGAACTCTTGGTTACAGATCAGGGTAACCAAGAGACATGAAAGTTGTGAAACAGCAGTGACAAGGACAAACAGGATTTACAGCACTTGATAAGGGAGGTGTGAGTGCTGTCATATTTGGGTACTATAGGGATCAGCATCTCTGGCTTTACAGCACTCTGTTAGTTGACAGAAGATTGGGTAGTCCAGGTGAGACAGAGGTAAGAAGTCAACATGAACACTTAAACACCAGACGATCCCATAAGACTTTCCAGTGTAATGAAGCAGCTGCAGTGTAAATGGATGGAGAGATATTTGGGTTCTGCCAAATGCATCTGTATCAGAGGCTAATGGGAGCAGCTGTAGGATGATAGGCTCGTTGTCATGGCTGGAATGGAATGAAAGGAGCAGAGTCAAATACGTGGTTTCTATATGTTTGATACCGTTCCATACCAACCATGTGTATGTGACAAATAAAATTTGATTTGATTTATTCCATTACAATGAGCCTATCCTCCTATAGCTCCTCCCACCAGCCTCCACTGAGTTGTGTATACATGAGAGCATAGGACATATCAAATTCTCGCTAGATAAACAAACAAAAAGGAATAGCATATTAAATAAAAGCGTGAAAAGGTGTTTTGAAGGTTTTACGCGATCCGGCCATTGACATGAAGGCTATAAATATTGTATGCATAGAGAAGAATCCTCCTTTTGAAGTCTTGTGAGAGCTAAGACAGAGGAAGAAAGGGAGGGGAGACGGTAATTACTGGTGGAAATGCTCTTTGACAGATTGTTCTATTAAAGTAGGAGGTTGTTCAAACAAACACAGCTAACCTCTAACAGCACTGGTCTCCACCTATCAATGACAAGAACATTCTCACCTGAAGAAACACTTCCCCTTGACAAACAAGACACTTACTGGGAGCCAATCACATGATGGAAAAACCTGTATGCTCCTTATAATGCAAGTTTGTCTATGAAAACTTTTATGCTCCGTATAACGCTACAGAGTTGGTCTAAGAAAAAGACGGGTCATTTTGAACGAGAGAATATTGAATGGTAATAAGTCGCAAAGTGCTAGTTTCTAATGAATGATTCAAAACCCGAAGACGTATTTTCAGTGTGGATCGTCAAAACACTGTGGTGTCACATACTACCGCCATATCGACCACAGAAAACAGGCAAATTATCCAAATTTACTCAACTACTAATCTCTGAACATGTCTACTGATGACAATGGGCTGAGGATTCTGGGTAAAACTCCGGCTCTCTCATCAAGTGTTGAGAGCTGCGAGCCGGGCAGCTTCTCCACGCAGGGCTAGCCCCAGGGCAGCCTATCATCTCCAGTGACACCAGAGGGAGGGTGGAACCTCACCCCTCTGCCTGGCCAGGGCTGTGCATGGGGATGTAAGGGATGAGACGACAAGATGGAGAGCAGTGCTGTTACTAGCCCAGTCTACTAGGTCCAACTCCATCTTTGATCACTGGCCACTGACCTCCATGTTTCCGAGATATGGGGAAGGAGTGGGAGGGGGGCCGGGGGCGGCGGGGAGAGCACATCAAGTACACATCCTTCCCAAAGTAAAACAGGGTTAATTGTATTTAACAATATGCACTCTTAACCCCCCCTCTGATTAGAACGAGCATCACATCTGCCTGCCGCCCGGGCTCGGTTCCTCATTACTGTGGAATCTCATTTACAATCAGCCCCCATGGGAGACACAGCTTCAGTTTGAAACACTTTCTATCCCTCTCTTCCTACCTCATACTCCACTCTCTCTTTCTCTCAGTCTACAATATTGGAAGTCCTCATCTAAGAGTCATTTTTTTTCTCCCACATGCAGCATGGAAATTGCTTTACACTGCCAATTAAAATAACATACATTTAGATTGTTTCCCCTCAGTCAGTGAGGATATGTATGTGTTGCTCTCTAATGGCAGAAGTAGACCTAAAATAAGGCTGACATGCCAAGCCCCCCCCCCCCCCTCCTGTTTTTGCCTAACAGAATAACACACACGTGTTTGGAAATGTAGTAAAAAATGAGGAAAATAAGGAGGTTAAACTTATGGGTCTGTCAACTCAAGAGAAAAGGTTAGATCCATCTCCACACACTCAACTTTCTCTCTGAATAAACCATATTCATATCAGTGGGGTTTCAAATGTATATTCAAAACCTTTATTTGTATTTTTTTAATTAAAAGGTTGTGGTATAATTCATTTAAACCTATAAATAACGCTTGGCAATAGGTGACAAGTAAAAATAAAGAAAATTGTCCATCTAGTCCAAGCAGGCGCACAAGTGTTGCAGGTAAAGTAACCCCGGCTCTCCACAAGCCTGTCCTATAGTCCTAGAGGAGGGGGGAGTCGCAGAATGTACAAGGACCCTGCAGTATCCTCTTGATCCAGTCTGGGTCTGCAGTGAGGAGGGTGGAGGGACACAGGGGAGGGGGCACACTAAATAATGAAGCTAACATCGAGTATTTTATCAGATTCATCTGTTCAATCGCAAATCACCTGCTCCACTATTGGAGCAGTAAACAGACAACAGATTGATCACTCAGTAATGTTAGGCTTATCTAAAATCATATATGCTGACAGTCTGACAACTAGTAAAAACTAAGCCTGAGAAAAATTCTCAAGTACTTTCTTATATTGTGTCAACGCTGAATAAGAAGATATGCTGATCAGAGAGCAGGATGAGAGTGAGCTGCCAGTTAATACCTGCCCTGGAGAGAGAAAGAGGACGACGGAGTGACTGTCAGAGAGGTAGAGAGATGGAAAGTGACTAGCTGCTTACCCTCAGGCACTGGCAGTCTGGCGATGCTATCCTGCAGCAGGCAGCGTCTGTACGCGAGTGTCTGGCACGCCTGGTAGGACAACACACACCTAAAAGAAACGGGCGTACTTCAGATGAGCACTAACACTGTAGGAGGGATATCTCAATAGTGGCTTCCTCTCCTCGTCTCCTTCCCTTCATTTGCAATGACTGGGAGGGGGGAAAAAAACAGAAGAGGTGAACGCAAATTCCTGGCTGACATCCTTACTCAACACATCAATAGGAGATGGGGAGAGGAAACCACTTTAGACTATTGAAATGTGCTGTGGGACATAGAGGCTGCAGACTGTCCCAACCTGTCCGCCAGGGGCAGCATATTCCATCCAACTACTGAGCGGTATGGTGGGATAGAGGAGGACAGGAGCACATCAAAAGGTGGTTCTGTGATAATAAGCAAACAGTCAAAGAAAAAAGCATTTAGCTACTGTGTGTGGAGTCACTCGTCAGTGTCAGCCCAGTGTCTGTGGACCTTTGGAGACTTCTCCTTCTGCTTCGTATTGTTCAGAATTCAGAGGCTTATGCGCCCTAGTTTATACCGAGGAAATCTCAGACAATGTGATACGGTGGCATTCATCAGTAAATGCAATTAACTAATGACTAATTATCAATTATGAAAATAATATGGAAGGTCTAAGAATTAGAAACCCTGGATTTACATGACAGGAATCAGGTGATTGGTGGTTGAAATATTGAAGAAAGGGTTGATGGCAATTACCTGAGCCACATGTGTCCGTTGGAGCAGACAGCCTGCTTGCGGTCTGTGAAAGGCAGCACCTCCTTACACAGACTACAGTACTCAGGGAATGTCTGCTTGTTCATCTTCTTCTGGATGTGACCTATCAGGACCTGGGGGTGCAGAGAGCAAGACGTGTTGAATCATGCACAACAACAGGGTACGGCGAATGTTCAAACAGTCGTCTATTGCTCAGGCTTATAGCTCTGGAATGGGACAACTGAAGAGCTAACCTGTGCAGCCCTGTCCTCATACGTGGGGTCGCTGGTGAGGAAGTCACAGACACCCCGCGTGGGGATACTGGTGTTCTCAGTGATCCAGGTGTGAAGGTACACCTCCCCCAGAACCCTCTTCATGTGCTCCCTGGTCAGGTGGGCCTCCACCGCCTCGATCCAAGCTATCACCTCCCCCGTCTGCTCCTCCAACGCCCGGGCCTCTGGGTCCTGCAGCTTCGACACCACCTCCTCTTCCCCTCCTCCACCCTCTCCCACGACGCCCCCCTCCTCATCCTTCACAAACACCTTGGAATCCTCGTGTGTGGGGCGCCAACGTGCCTCCACAGGGGCCTTCTGCAGGGACTGGTAGAGCACGCGCACCAGGAAGAGTTTTAACCTCCACAAGTAGGGGGAGCCTGTGTTGTGTACCTTGTCGTCCAACTCCTCCTGCAGCAGGGCCGGGATGCGTTTGTCCCTCAGCACCCTCCAGCGCACCAGGTCCAGCAGGTCAGTCTGTTTGAACAGGCTCTGGACCGGGGACTCCAGCAACTCTGCCGCCGCGTCATTGGGTGTCTTCAGGGTCACAAACTGGACCTGGTAGGGCCTAGAGACCGGGTGCTGACCATTGGTCATCCCCTCAGTACTGACCAGGGCCAGGTACGCCCCGTGGGGGCTGACCGCCATGCCGTGTATCCTCCGACCTGCCAAACCCTCTGGCAGCACGATCTCCTCCTGCTTAAAGGCCACGGCCATATCAGTAAAGATGGGTGTGAGCTTCTTGACCGTCCCGTCCATGGAACAGGTGTAGATGGAGCTGCCCTGGCGGCTGGCTGTCATGGAGACGATGGGGGTGGAGTGCAGGCCCGTGACGTGTGAGTTGTGCACGTTGAGGCCCGCCTTAGAGATGAGCAGCAGGCACCAGAAGAGGTAGGAGCCCCTGGCCGCCACCACCAGGCTACAGTTACAGTTCTGTTTGGGGTGGAACAGGGAGATACACTTGATGTTGTGTACAGGGATCTGGTCTGACTCCTGCCAGAGGACCACTGGCTGGCGCAGGGTGAAGTAGCCCTTCACCGCCTTCAAGTTGACGGGTAGGATCTTGACGGGCCCTAACTTGCTGCCCACGATCAGGCCGCTCATCTTGCGCCCGCTGTGCTCGTACTCCCACCAAGCCAGCACGCTGGGGGACAACACCCCAGACTGGATGGTGTTACAGGACAACACAGAGTCCTTCCCCAGAATGGGCAGGCAAAACTGCCACACCACCAGGTCTCCGTTCTCCATCAGCACGGCCAGCAGCACCGTTCCCACGTCTTTACACTCGTTGTTGGTCTGGACGTGCTGCGTGGTGCACACACTGGACCACTCCATCCGTACAGGGGTCTGCATGCGGTAGCGCCTCTGAAGCTCAGCCAGGTCCAGGAGGTTAGCCTTGGGGGGCTGCCCACCCGGCACGGAGTAGCCTCTGCTCTCCAGGCTCTCTCCATACAGCTGGGTCAGGTCAGCTACCATAGTCCACTGTAGACGCTTGGTGCTGCTGTGGATGGTCAGCCGGTGGTCCAGGGTGAGGGAGGCTAGGAGGCACCGGCCATTGGCGTCACAGCCCAGGGGGGACCAGCTGGTGTACAGGATGCCCTTGTGGACGCCCACGGTGGGGTTGAGCACTCTGTCCAGCATGAAGGACTGGCTCGTCGCAGGGTCACTGGAGCTGGAGAACTTGTCTTTGGCCCTCAACAGCTCTTCTGCTGGACCTACCTGGTGGACAAACAAAACAAATGTTAGTCATAAGTCATCTCATTTGATGGGGAGAAAATAAAAGCAACTTCTAAATAATATCTCAAATCCAAAACGTTTTGCATCAACATGAACCTAGATTGCTAGCTTAGATTGCTAGCCTGTCCAATATATAGTATGTTTGGCAATGGGATAAATTGTTAATTGCAGGCATCAGTCAAAAAGTAAACACATCAGGCAGGTGCTAGATACTTTTGGTCATGTAGTGTATGTGGACACCTGCTCGTCAAATATCTCATTCCAAAATCATTGGCATTAATATGGAGTTGGTCCCCCTTTGCTGCTATAACAGCTTCTGTATGGACCTCGCTTTGTGCATGGGGGCATTGTCATGCTGAAACAGGAAATGGCATTCCCCAACTGGTGCCACAAAGTTGGAAGCACAGAATCGTCTAGAATGTCATTCCATGCTGTAGCGTTAAGATTTCCCTTCACTGGAACTAAGGGGCCTAGCCCGAACCATGAAAAACAGCCCAAGACCATTATTCCTCCTCCACCAAACTTTACAGTTGGCACTATTCAGTTGGGCAGGTAGCGTTCTCCCAAGCATCCGCCAAACCCAGACTACCAGATGGTGAAGAGCGATTCATCACTACAGAGAACGCCTTTCTACTGCTTCAGAGTCCAATGGCGGTGAGCTTTACACCACTCCAGCCGACACTTGGCATTGCTCGGCCATGGAAACCCATTACATGAAGCTCCTGACAGTTCTTGTGCCGACGTTGCTTCCTGATGCAGTTTGGAACTCGGTAATGAGTTTTGCAACCGATGACAAACTATTTTTACGCACTACACGCTTCAGCACTCGGCAGTCTCGTTCGGTGAGCTTGTGTGACCTACCACTTCGCGGCTGAGACCTTGTTGCTCCAAGATGTTTCCACTTCACAATAACAGCACTTACAGTTGACAGGTCTAGCCGGGCAGAAATTTGACGAAATGATTTGTAAAAAAAACTACAGAAAGGTGACATCCTATGACGGTGCCACGTTGAAAGTCACTGAGCTTTTCAGTAAGGCCATTCTACTGCAAATGTTTGTCTATGGAGATTGCATGTCTGTGTGTTTAATTTTATACACCTGTCAGCAACTGGTGTGACTGAAATTGCAAAGTCCACTAATTTGAAGGGGTGTCCACATACTTTTGTATATGTAGTGTGTATATTCTGACTCTGCCCCTTTTTAACAAACAGGGTATCTTTTGACTGGCAGCAAACGTTTACTACAGGCTGTGGTGGTACGTCTACCATCTCTTCACTAGCATCACTTGTTTTCTCAATTCTTTTAAATTACCTCCGCATAGGAATTCGATTGACCGCTCTAACTTTTGCCAACTCGATCTCCTTCACCCTTACAGGGCACTCCTGGAACTCAGGATCATGATCCCCACCACAATTGCAACACAGTCATCCTTCTACACACCGTTTTTCAGTATACTCTTTCCATCTGCACACACTAGAGACACGGCCAAATCATTTACAATTCTTACAACAATGGTTTGGGGACGAAAGCTCTTACATTTAAATGTTTTATTTAACCAGGCAAGTCAGTTAAGAACAAATTCTTATTTACAATGACGGCCGACCCCGGCCAAACCTTAACGATGCTGGGCCAATTGTGCGCCGCCCTATGGGACTCCAAATCACGACCGGTTGTGATACAGCCTGGAGTCAAAACAGGGTCTGTAGAGACGCCTCCAACACTGAGATGCAGTGCCTTAGACTGCTGCGCCAATCGGGAGCATAACCAAGCTTCACATGTGTAGGCATTTGCTCTTTATCAAAAAACAACTTATTCACCCATCAGGGTCAGACGGCAGGCAACCACACCGGGAATTCTCTTCAGGTATTCAACCTGAACATCCGTCGTCACCCCTGAGATTACTCCATTGATGGGCGCTCTACTCCGAAGTTCAAAACACAACTTCTGTTGCTCGGATTATATTGAGGCTCATTTGCAATCTTCCACTGTTCTTCAGAAATATAATTAATCAAAAATAAGACCACTCCTGGTCACTGACAGACTCCACTTTCCCCAGCGCATACTTCACCATTTGACACCTCAAACCGGGTTTCCCCACATATGCAGCCTTACTCAACAAACGCATCCCAACAAGAAGCGATTCATTGTCATTCATACACTTATCCTCCACTCCAATGTCCTTTTTTGTTCCAGTTTTCGATACTACTGTTGTCCCTTCAGAACATTCGTCTTCACCAACTTTGCTCAACGCGCTGCTTGATTCCAACTCAGCATCCACTTCCTCCATCTTTTCCTGAACTGAAACCGTAGTCCTCACAGAGGTTGTATTTGACTAACATCTATTGAAAAAGTATGGATTTCAGCAAACAAAGAAATACAGTCAATTACAGAGGACAAACATGGGCACAAGGTAGGCATTTCATCATTTACATTTTTTAAAGTATTGACCTTGGGCAAATGGTTTTAGAAGTGGGGGGGGCATAATATATATTTTTTAAATGATACAGTTGGATAAACACTCCAAAATAGCCCTACCCGACCACTCAGACGTTGCCACATTTTGAATCACATTCCGATGATAAAACTGGGGGGGGGGGTCAAATGCAATTTCAGAATGTGGAGGGGAAATGTCCCCATCCCCAGTGAAAGTTGCACCCCTTTTAGGAGATAGATTCCACAAAGCCTGGTCTCTGCTCCACTCCGTTGGTGAAGTCATCAGAAACGTCATTCAGCAAGGAGTGGAGTTTAGTCCTCTACCCCTGTGAATGAACTCAGCTGGAGCCCCTCCTATGAGACAGGTAAAAACAACTTCACAACTTCTATTTTGGTAATGCACGGTTTTGAGGTATGGAATGAACGCAAAGGCAAGCTTGCTAGCTAGCTACATGTGTGAAAGATTCACCTTCAGTTCACAGACTTGGTCCGGCACGGGAATGGAGGTCCGGTGCAACACCAAGTCTTGCTTATTGCCGTGAACATCGCACACAACCTCCATCAAAGAAATACCACTTGTGCTAGAGGCCGAGATTCGGTGGTCCTCAGACCACGTGAGCGGCTCCAGGCCGCTGACCGGACTCAGTAGCTTTATCACCGGATCCCTCTTCACGACTGGCCCGAGTGCTGCCCAGGGATCATTCTCCCGTTCGGCTTCGGTAAGTTGTCCTACCGCTACCCTATCCGGAGCGCGATTTGGGCTGCAAGCGGCCATTTTCCATGTGAAACATAAAACAACGCGTCACCACAGAGTTTCTGAACCGTCACTACGGCGAGGAGGAGGGACATCTCATACCACTAGGAAAAAGATCCGCAAAGCTTCAGTGTAGAGATCGGTTGCAGTGCAGAGATCACTAATGTATTATGCCTAAATTAAGGTAGAGATAGCTAGATAACATCAGCAAGTTTGATATCCAGCCATGAGTATGTATCTGTCTTGATTTAGTCCACGAGTTGGGAATATTGTTTATGGTAGAATATGAAGTATTACAATGTGTCATAATACAAATAGTGATAAAGGTTTAGATAACCGCATTACTGTCTCTGGATGGTATTTGGTATTTATTAGGATCCCCGTTAGAAAAATAAATAAACATGTGTTTTATTACCCTACCAACTAACCCTATACTTATTAAAACCCACCACCGTATTCCATTACTAACCCAATCTGATTCTACCCCAGGCCAACAGCATGAGAGAAATTTGTGCATTTTTATTAGGATCCCTATTAGCTAACGCCGTAACATTAGCTAATCTTCCTGGAGTCTAATACTAATTAATAAGACATTACAAACGATTCCAAATTAAGACTTTACAAACATTTAACAAGTAGACAATACAGACAATTAAAATACCTGACAGGAAACACATTTAACATTCAGTTGATGCGTTCTATTTCCTGTCCAGTAATATGGTCACATTAGATGCGCTTTAATTTTCTCCTTGAAGGTGGATTTACTTTTTGCCTGAGAAATATGGATTGGTAAAGAGTTCCATTCAGCTATGACTCTATATAAAACTGTAGATTTAAGGCGATTTTGTCCTTGTCTTGGGTTGTCTTAGATGCCCTGAATTTACCTGTCTGGTTTGGTGGTTATGCGTGTTGCTAGTATGAACTAACTGGCCTGAAAAATCTTGTGGTTTTTTGAAAGATATAACATCCCTAAAGAAAATCAGAAGACTGGATAGTCATTTGTTTTCAACGTGAAGCCATGAGAGATTTTGATGCATTTGGATAATATTAATACGGTTAGAGCAATGAAGAGATAATCTGACTGCCCTGTTTTGAGCTTTTTTAAATATCTTTCTTTGCTGCAGATGACCATATAACTGGACAGTACTCTAAGTGTGATAGGACCAGGGATTGACCATATAACTGGACAGTACTCTAAGTGTGTTAGGACCAGGGGTTGACCATATAACTGGACAGTACTCTAAGTGTGATAGGACCAGGGATTGACCATATAACTGGACAGTACTCTAAGTGTGATAGGACCAGGGATTGACCATATAACTGGACAGTACTCTAAGTGTGATAGGACCAGGGATTGACCATATAACTGGACAGTACTCTAAGTGTGATAGGACCAGGGATTGACCATATAACCAGACAGTACTCTAAGTGTGATAGGACCAGGGATTGACCATATAACCAGACAGTACTCTAAGTGTGATAGGACCAGGGATTGACCATATAACTGGACAGTACTCTAAGTGTGATAGGACCAGGGATTGACCATATAACTGGACAGTACTCTAAGTGTGTTAGGACCAGGGGTTGACCATATAACTGGACAGTACTCTAAGTGTGATAGGACCAGGGATTGACCATATAACTGGACAGTACTCTAAGTGTGATAGGACCAGGGATTGAATCACCTGATTCAGAGTGCTAGATGTTACATACTCTGAACATTTTCTTGTAACAGCAATTCATTAATCAAATCAAATATATTTGTCACATGCAAGAGGTGTAGACCTTACAACCCCTTAACCAACAATGCAGTTTTAGGAAAATACCACAAAAAAAGTGATAGATAAGAATAACATCTATGTGTTCTGACCATGATACAGCTGCGTCCAACATTTTTTTTAACCTTTAAAAAGCAAGTCAGTTAAGAACGAATTCTTATTTTCAATGACGGCCTAAGAACAGCGGGTTAACTGCCTGTTCAGGGGCAGAATTACAGATTTGTACCTTGTCAGCTCAGGGATTTGAACTTGCAACCTTCCGGTTACTAGTCCAACTCTCTAACCACTAGGCTACCCTGCCGCCCCGACATGACACCTAGTAGTTTTTTTTTTCACTTGCTCTACATGCGTTCTATTCATCAACAAATTACATTGGGTATCATCAGCAAGCAACCTGGGGCGGCAGGTAACATAGTGGTTAGAACGTTGGACTAGTAACCGAAAGGTTGCAAGATCGAATCCCCAAGCTGACAAGGTAAAACATCTGTCGTTCTGCCCCTGAACAAGGCAGTTAACCCACTGTTCCTAGGCCGTCATTGAAAATAAGAATTTGTTCTTAACTGACTTGCCTAGTTAAATAAAGGTAAAATAAATAAAAATAGATGTAATCTTGAACCAAAAACAATACATTTTGTTTTAGAAATGTTCAACACCATTTTGTTCATATCAACCCACTCAGGCAGCATTCTCAGTTCACTACTCAGTACATCTGTCAGCTCATTACATTCTGATGCTGCGCTATACATTGTAGAGTCATCAACATACATTGCCACTCTTGCTTTGTTCATAACTGAAGGTAAATCATTAGTAAAGATAGAGTACAGCAGTGGGCCTAAGCAGCTTCCTTGAGGAACACCAAAGTGTATATCTTTACTGTTTGAAAAGCTGCCATTAAAGAACACATTTGCCTTCTCCTGGATGGATAGCTTTCCATCCAGGATAGAGCTGCAGACATGAAACCATAACATTTGAGTTGACCTAGTAACAGTTCATGATCAATTACATCAAAAGCAGCACTGAAGAGACACTACCACTCAACACACCCTGTAACTCTTCTGAAGTCAAATCTCGTACTCACAAGTACTTCTCTGCAGCTGCCACCACAACATCTATTTTCTGTGACTTGCGTACCATCTCTGCAGTACAGTTGATAACCATTGCTATGAACGATAAGAAGCCAACCTTACTGAAAAATACTGTATATCACTCATTGGCATATCCCTCTGTTCTGGAACAGGTCTACTGACCCTGGCCACCTGAACCTGCCTCTCTGACCCTGGCCACCTCAACCTGCCTCTCTGACCCTGGCCACCTGACCCTGCCTGTCTGACCCTGGCCACCTCAACCTGCCTCTCTGACCCTGGCCACCTCAACCTGCCTCTCTGACCCTGGCCACCTCAACCTGCCTCTCTGACCCTGGCCACCTCAACCTGCCTCTCTGACCCTGGCCACCTCAACCTGCCTCTCTGACCCTGGCCACCTCAACCTGCCTCTCTGACCCTGGCCACCTCAACCTGCCTCTCTGACCCTGGCCACCTCAACCTGCCTCTCTGACCCTGGCCACCTCAACCTGCCGCCTCTTTTACCGGACAACTCTGATCCCCAGAAACATGGGCACCCCTACAGTTGACAATGTTTTCCACCAAAATTACACATTCCTCTGTTCCATGTGTTCCTGCACACTTCCCACATCTTGGAATTTCCCTCCTACACACTGCTGCAACATGCCCATAAACGTGACACCTGTAACACTGCAGTGGATTCGGCACAAAACCTCTAACAGAATAACTCATATATCTTAACATGACTTTGTCAGGTAAAGACCCTGAATCTAAGCTCAAAAGAACAGACTGTGTCACCTCTGTTTCACAACGCTACTGTAGAAATGTGCTGTATCACCAATGGCAGGCATTATAGTGACATACTCTTAATAAATAATGAGTTTTTCCTTACCTGACAAGCGAGACATCAGTCATTTAATCTGCCTAGTGGGCTTTGCGAAGGACACCTAGTGGGATCATTAATTGTGAAAATATGAAAACTCTCTGTAGATGTGGACTCTGGTTCATGTCTCTCTGAGACCACTCCGTATGTGTTGTGAGATGAGACACTAAACACTCCTGGACAGGGCAAAGGGCAAACTGCTGTGGTCTCCTGAAGTGCAGAGAGCTACAGAGACAGACAGTGATTTGTTGCAGCCCTACAGTACAGTAAAACGTCTCTCATCAGAGCCACAGCCTGACTCTCACTGAGGTGACAGTGGGATTTCACCAGGCACAGTTATTTGTCACAAAACAAATTGTTACAAATCTGTGAGACAAATATAGAATAGCGCACCGACTGTGTCTTAATCTCACATTTTCTGTCTTTTGTTTCGATAATCGAAATGAATAAATAAATTGACGGACCTTGGTATGTTTCATTCGTAATGAAGCGTGTAGCATATGAATATTGCAGACACCTGCTGTGTGTCTTTGGTGGGTTTTGACTTGGGATGATCCCAGCTAGGGATGTAGGCGAATGTCGGATTAAACATTCATCGAACGCTGTCACATTAACTCACTTCACTTTCTGTCATCACGTGTGGCGGAAGCCTGGTCCAGAAGGGACAAAGCCCTCGTCCTTCCTTCCATTCTTGTTTGACAGTGAGTTTATTCCAAAGTCTATATGGTATTAATGTACTTATATATAGTGTGAGGCTTAAGGTTACGGACATGGATGGGGTCAGCAAAGGTCAATTCACACCATTGCCAATTTCCACCTGCTGTCATTGTATCCTGTAGTTCTTACCTTTAAACCCCCCCAAACCCTCAGTAGACTACAATCCCGTGTTATGTGCTTGTGTACAGCATCAGTGGAGGTGGTTGCCTGTACGTTGTCGGAACCCCACAGTGATGTTTTGATGCATGGTTCACCATACGTGTTTGAATCATTCAGTCTCACAGTCACCTCCCAGGGGGGAGCTGCTGCAGCGCATTACCGGCTACACACAATCGCGGCTGTAATCATCATGACGATAATGAAACGCATTTAGAGCACATCGGCGTGGGTCATTCGGCTCAGGAGACCGAGGAGATGTTAGCTAGTGGGACGGCAGCCGCGAGGCGGCTCGACCGGGTGCTCAGGACCCTGCCGGTATCCCAGTGGAGACTGGCACGTCGGAGATTAGCGGTCATAGCGGTGGGCTTTGCTCACCTTGAGTGCCGTCAACTGTGAAAGTCTTACCTGACAGGTGTTGCTCTCAATCAGTGCTCCTCTGCCCCCCATGCTGTCCTTGGGGGGAAGTCGGGGGCCAGGCAAGCCACCCCATCCTTTCCCTGACGTCTACCATGGTAGGTAGGCCACTGAAACACACTGGGAGACCCTTGGTACCTACTATAAATCCCCTTTCAATGAGAAATCAAGGATTTCTCTTCTGTGAGAACCAGAACCACAACACTCAGTCTGGTTATTTTAAGGTGTTAAGTCACCCCAGAAGAGGGCAAGGTGACACAGTGTCATGATTTGTTGTAGGCCTATTTTACCTGTGAGCCTGGTTTGAATGAGTGTGTAAAATGTGAAAAACCTTAATGATAAAGTTGTTGGCTGTAACAATAATATTTTGTCTGCTATGCATGACTTCTCTCATTCAGCCAGCAGGTTTCATATTCCCTTACCTTACATCTAGAGACAACGTACACCTAGAAACTTTACAGTTAGCCATGGATTAGGCCTTGCAATTGATATTTGTGTCGTTTGGGAATGTTTCTTTGAAGCATACAGTACCAGTCAACGTTTGGACACACCTACTCATTCAAGGGTTTTCCTTTATTTTTACTATTTTCTACATTGTAGAAAAGTGGTGAAGACGTAAAAAGGATCAAATAACACATATGGAATCATGTAGTAACCCAAAAAGTGTTAAAAGCAGCCAACAAGTGCTCAGCATATGTGGGAACTCCTTCAAGGCATACCTCACGAAGCTGGTTGAGAGAATGCTAAGAGTGTGCAAAGCTGTCATCAAGGCAAAGGGTGGCTACTTTGATGTATCTCAAATATAAAATATATTTTGATTTGTTTAACACTTTCTTGGTTACTTCATGATTCTATATGTGTTATTTTACAGTTTTGATATCTTCACTATAATTTTACAATGTAGAAAATAGTAAAAATAAAGAAAAATCCTTGAATGAGTAGGTGTGTCCAAACTTTTGACTGGTACTGTAGATAACTATAGACGTTTGATGATGAGTTATATGTGCTCTGCAAGAGCTATTATTGTGTAGTGTGTTTGTATCTCTCACTAGGAACTGTAGCTTATTAAAGGAAACATGAAAATTGATTGGAAAAAATAGTTCCTGGGAGACTAACGAGCAATTCTATATATCCACAGTGATAATGGCTGAATTATTCATTGTGTGTAATGATTAATTAAAAAATGCCTCAGGTCCTGTGGCAGGTACAGGCTGCTGAGGCACACACTGGCATGCCCAGACGATGTGCTAAACATCTCTCTCCTCTCTGTCTCCCCTTCTCCTTCTCTCCCTCTCTCTCTCTGTTCTCCCTCTTGGTTCTCTACCCCTCATGCCCTCCTTCAGTGACTGCCGACCTAAATTCAAATCATTGCTCCCTTAACTGCAAAACATGAGTCATTTTAATTGCAATAATCTACGTAATCGTCTCCCTTTTAATCGTCTGTCTATTATAATTCCTTTTATAGGCTTCCAAGTAAATGAACACTCTTAACTCCAATCATTTGTCTTACATGCTGGACAGCATGAATTTGGGAATGTGTCTTTATTGTCATTTTTATCACAACTCTATGACGGCACACATTGTTCAGTTTCTTTTTTGTCTGTCCAATAATCTCAATTGTGTCCCAATGTTTTCAGAGCCTGGTGGTTGTTCGTTGCTGACAGGGCCACGTGTGACGTGGCTGTGGCTGTCCTGTTGCCTTTCCCCTGCCCTGGTCTTGGCAGCTGGTGGTAGGCAGGCCATGCCCAGTGGCTATGCAAGGGGAGGGCCGGGGTCCAGGCCTCTGTTTGGGCCCTGCTAATGGAATGGGACTGGACCGCCCACATGGCACTTGTGGGAACACTGGGGCTCTGGAGGTTGGCACACAGACCCACCAGTCTCCCGTTAGATATTGAACAGGACAAGGCCAGACGCGTGGGCTCGCCCATTACCCGCCCAGCATTATGGATCCGTTTGGTGAGTAGAGATAACAAAGATAGAGGCCTGTGCATGCCTACTCTAAGGACACCCTGAAGAAGTCAATATACTTGTACAGAAGCTGCTACAAGCACAATTAAAGGACAAATGTCGTCATTTGTTTGCCATTTTTGTTATGCGTTCACTGACCATGCTCCTCTAACTTACAATTTACCAAACCATCAGGTTCAGTGAAACAACAACTGAGAGGATGACCTTTAGTTGGAGGTCAAGGAAAAGTTGGTCTGCCAGGAACCATGAGAGGCTAACCTAATGTACAGATTTAGAGAACAGCCAGGCTCTGTGATGGGAAGGCAATGAGATGGACAGGGGGAGAGCAGTACCCCACCACTATCCCACTCTGGCACGGGCTCTTTCTGGCTCTGATCTGTGCATCATATGACTAGGCCGGGTTGGGGGGGGGGAGCCACATGGGATAGCAGGAAAGAGGAAGGAGGGAGGGTGTGTGTGTGTGACGGGGCTACAGTACAGTCAGAATGACTGCCCCGAGCTAATGCTTACCCTCTAGATTACCTTTGTGCTCCTTACTGTACCACACATGCAGTTGAAAACAGATCTAAAATGATCTCTTCAGGGTGACACCTGCAATTTGTAACGCAGACCTAAAACAGAGAACGAGAAGAGGTCATTCATATGAAGTCAGCAGAAGCATACAGCTTGACCCAATCCTGCCCTTGTTTCCTCCTAATATATACCGTTAAGAAGTGAGGCCAGACTTTTAAACACTTCACTCACTGAACTCTTCTCCTCCTCCTCCTCCTCCTCCTCCTCCTCCTCCTGCACCAACCACCTCCCTGGAACTGGAACAAAAGCCACCGCCACCTCCCCATCTCCCGCTTTTCCGTTTTATTGGTGACAGCTGCCGCGAAACAAACTGGGGAGAGAGAGAAATGACGTGTCAGTGGAAGGTCCTTTAGCCCGCGCTGCTAATCTGTCACACGGCGTTTGTTGTTTACCATTCCTCACTGCTCGCTCGCTGACTGGCCGGCAGTGCGCACGCCGCCGTAATGGCGACAGATGCTGACCCGCAGAAGTGTGAATCTTGCCGATTTTTCTCCCTGCTGTCAACCTGTAAATTACAGCTATCGGGAGTAATTAGACCCAATAAAAGCCTTCCAAGGTTCACCCCCCCCTAGCCCTGCCACACACACACACCGTTGGCCTGACAGTGACCTGAGAGTGAGGGATTATGGGATGGACTGCAGGCACTGACCAGTCACTAAATGACACACCATGTGTCACTCCTCTGATTTTTCTAGACATTTGTCTGGCAAAATGGTTAGGAAGGTCAATGCCCTTGTATAAATAGTAGCCAACAGTGTTTATGATACAATCATTCCAAAAGATTTGAAAGATTGTGCTTAAAACCTAGTACTGTACTGTAAGTCGATGTTGAAATGATGGGGTTCCATGGACCTTGTAAGTAGCCTCTTAGCAGGGATCTTCAGTAGAACTCTGTCTGGTCTTCGAGTGCTTTAGTACCAGTAATAGCAGACCTTCTGACAACAAAAAAGTTTTACCTAAACTTGCAGAGG
This sequence comes from Oncorhynchus gorbuscha, assembly GCF_021184085.1. Classification (NCBI taxonomy): domain Eukaryota; kingdom Metazoa; phylum Chordata; class Actinopteri; order Salmoniformes; family Salmonidae; genus Oncorhynchus; species Oncorhynchus gorbuscha. The sequence continues at coordinate 20,167,523 of NC_060192.1, forward strand.
TGAATCTGACTTGGTCTAGATGTAACAGTATAATTTTAAACCGTCCCCTCGCCCATATCCGGGCGCGAACCAGGGACCTTCTGCACACATCAACAACAGTCACCCTCGAAGCATCGTTACCCATCGCTCCACAAAAGCTGCGGCCCTTGCAGAGCAAGGGGAACTACTACTTCAAGGTCTCAGAGCAAGTGACGTAACCGATTGAAACGCTATTTAGCGCGCACCGCTAACTAAGCTAGCCGTTTCACATCCGTTACATAGAGTTTGAACCTCTACCAACACTCTGTGCTTGTTGATCTGAGTGAGGCCTGTATGCACAGATCAGTCCATGGACAGTGACTGTTCCTCTCAGGGCCATCCTCTCAGACTGTAGTTCCCAGTGCCCTCTCCTTGCCCTGGCATCCATGTACAAGCCGGCTGCACCACAGTTCCCACCACTACCAAACATGCTCTTAAAAGCAGGGGCGGTGCCCCTTTAAGTAAAACACCTAATATGAAAGGTCACACAGCCAGGTCTTGTCATCCTCTCCCTGCCTCTCTGTCCTCCTTCTCCTCTTCCCCCTCCTCCCTTTGCTATCCCTCAGCGCCCACTTCCTGACCATCAGAGCCAATCGCTTTCCAGCCTCACCTCCTCCGCTACCAATCTGTCACCCGGGCACGGGGGGATGCCACCCCGCCGGCCGCCTTCCGTACACTGCAGTAATGGCTTCTGGCAGCCCCAGAAAGATAAGTAACCGGCAGAAAAACGACAGAGAGAGAGGGAGGGAAAGGGAGGGATGGGTAAGGGGCAGTTAGTTGAAGACCCACTCTCACTTTCAAACGGCCCCCTCCTCCTCTGCCATTATTCGACCCCCGTCCCCCTCGTCTCACCCTGCTTCGGCCCAGTCGCTTTGCGCGATACTTCAGTGAATAAATGAGTCGTTTTAATCCGACTGACAAGCTGGCATTCCCCAGCCCTGGCCTCCATCTGTACTGGCGGCCAGCACAGCAGCAGGCCCCAGGCAGCCCGGTGTGCCAATCCAACACACAGCTTATCCTGGCTGTAGCTTCAGGGACAGAAGGGTTGGAGCTCCATGCGGCAGCTACACTCTCCACCAAAGAGCTATTTATATAAGAAAGGGATTAGCCGCCACAAGCTTTGATGGACTGGAAAATAGAAATACATTTAGAGCTGTTTACTCATTGTCTCCTGCAAAGCTTCTCTTATCGTTACAGTAAAGATACTGTAAAAGTTCAAGGTTATGTTGGAAAAAAATAAAAAGGAAGCATATACATTCAAAAGGCTGTTTGTCTGATGTATTTCACAAGGTCACAAATCGATTGTGGTATGTAAATAAATGACTTAAATGTAAATGTAAATGTAAATGTAAATGTCCTAAGTCAATAATATGTCAGTGATGCATTCGACTTCATTAAATGTGAAAATCCTTATCGGGTCATAGTCTTTGGCAAGTCCACCAGACGCGAACTGTGGCAACACCATGGAGAGTTTCATATCATTTTTTGTTGTTGTTGACCCCCGACATTATGGATTCGGCTAATCAACCGATATATTAGAGATGATCATATATTATGATAATTATATAATGCCTCAACCCCGGATTCCATTCTTCCCAGCACTGAGGGGTTAATTTTGCCCTGTCATCTTTGGCACAGCTTCGGACCACATGTACCATCGTTCCCTCCATCCTTCATCCTCCCAGAAACCCAGAGAGAAGGGGAAAAACTGGCCATAGGAGGTGCTAAACTCTGTGTTCCATTTCCTCTCTCCTCACACACTGCTCTACTCCCACCATGGGACTTCTATCTCTCTTTCCCTCTGCCATGTGTCACCTCGAGAATCGTTGGGAAGGGACCGATAGCATTTGAGTGCCCAATTAAGCGCAGGAGCTTAGCTCGCCACCCTCCCGCGGCCCGTTCAGGCACGTCACAGGTGAGAGGTGTGCCATCTCCACTCGGAGGCATCGCTGCAGCCTCCCCCTCACACTCCTGCCACCTCACTCCTCTCTGCTGACTTCCCACTGTCTGTTTTTCCCCCTTCTCTCTTCCCTGTTTAAAGGTCCCCCATAGATTTGATTGCAGCTTATCCCTGGAACAGGAGGTGATGACTGTTTGATCCATAGCTGCTGAAGCCTGTGCCAGTGATACACTGGGGTTGGGATAGATACAGATTATTAGCAGGAGAGATACTCTGACAGTCTTTTGCTGCCTTTGGTGAAAGATTTAGCACTGGTGCCTTATATTAGCCTGGTAAATGCATAAATTAAATGTTGTTTGTAAGCAAGGTCAACATGTACTCATTATCACTAGGATTCAATAATGGCTTGGTTTAAGAGAAAATGACATGACTGACTTCATGAAACAGCGAGGAACGTTTGAAGTATAAAAGGAGTGGTTTATTCTTTTACAGTGGCATCCAACCAAAGTCCTGAGAACGAAGGAACGCTATAGTGGATTATTTAGGTTAGCTAGACCGTGACAGCTGGGCAGCATTGAACACCAACCAAATTGACTTAAATCACACTTTTTTTAAAGTACATTTTGTGTAAGTAAGTTAATATCTCAGAATGGTGTTTCATGTATTATTGAACACCAGAGCAGAGACAGTGTAAAGGGACGGCAAATGTTTTGAATGTGGATTGGAGGGGGGGGGGGGGTGGAAGGGGACTAGGGGTGGGCAGGGTTTGGCATCTCCCTGTGGCCACAGAGGAGCATGGGCCCTGTTAAGGACTTTGTGAACGATACCCGCCTCTCGAGCCATTCCATATTAACCAAGTGCTTTGTAAGTGTGCCATCATTACTATTCATCACAAATAAATACTTTAGCACAGAGCTTAGCGTCCCGCTGTTTTACAGTTATCCATTATTTCTGTCGACCGGCTGTCTGGTCTGGTCTGGCCCCTTCCCTCTCGCGGCTTGCTGCCTCCTCTGTCACTGTTCGTTCCCATGCCCTTCAGCCCAGTGGCCAAGCTTCCCTCCCTGCCCAGTGGCCAAGCTTCCCTCCCTGCCCAGTGGCCAAGCTTCCCTCCCTGCCCAGTGGCCAAGCTTCCCTCCCTGCCCAGTGGCCAAGCTTCCCTTCAGCCCAGTGGCCAAGCTTCCCTCCCTGCCCAGTGGCCAAGCTTCCCTCCCTGCCCAGTGGCCAAGCTTCCCTCCCTGTCCAGTGGCCAAGCTTCCCTCCCTGCCCAGTGGCCAAGCTTCCCTCCCTGCCCAGTGGCCAAGCTTCCCTCCCTGCTCAGTGGCCCACATTCTCTGCCCTCAACTGAGCTCTAGTGCCCACAGGACAAGGGGGACAATGGTCTGCCCTGCCTGCCCTGCGGTCTGCATGCTCACCAGATATTGTCCTTCACTATCCCTGTTTCAGTCTTCTTCTCTCTATCTATCCTTCTCAAGCTATTTCATTTCCCTCGTTATCTTTCTACTATTCTCTCTCTCTCTCTCTCTCTCTCTCTCTCTCTCTCTCTCTCTCTCTCTCTCTCTCTCTCTATCTCTCTCACACACACACACACACACACACACACACACACACACACACACACACACACACACACACACACACACACACACACACACACACACACACACACACACACACACACACACACACACACACACACACATAACACGTGATCACAGACACTGGGGAAGAATTCCACTGAACCCCGTCCTCTGTTAGCGCCGGTGTTTTTTTGGAAGGTGATCCGTCTCTTTCTCCTGCCATCCGCTGGTTGGTTCCAGCGCTGCGCGGCGTGTGTGCTGGCGTGGACTGAGCCTGGGCCAGTGTGTTCCGGAGCTGATGAATTGCAGGCGAGATGCGGGGCGGCAGCCGGCGAGGAGCGGCGGCGAGCGGCCGTCATGCAGCATCAGCGTCTGCCTGTGTGATGGGGGAAATCGGAGAGACAGCGCTGACAACTTAATTTAACACAGAGCTGGGGGAAGCCAGAGTGCCACTGTGCTCTGGATAATTGATAACTCTGTCATATTGCCACCAAACCACACCTGATTAGAGAGAGGGACAGGATGGACAACATTAATGCAAAAAGTTTCACCTGACCAATATACTCCTACTGCATTACAGATAGATTTCAGGATATTTGTGTACCTCTGTGTGTAATATGCATGCCAATTGTGTCCTATGTGCTTGCAAGTACATGTGCAAGTGTTCATATGCACTGTATGTGTACATGAATAGGCCTATGTGCTTACCTGTGCCATGTTCCTGTCTTTTTGAATGTGTGTGCTTGCATTTGAGTTGTGAGACGTCCGCACAGTATATACAATTCTAACCATCTTCGCTCTCTGGCACCTGTCTGATGCTCCTGGATACTGTCACCCCTCACTGAGCCTTTTTGGGCCTCTGAGGAGAGAGACAGCTTCCTGGTTCCCCCTGACGTCCCAGGCTGGAGACCCTGTTGTGCTGGAAACTGGTTGACTGCTAATGTCTATTAATTACACATAGGCACTCTAATATCAGCATCTGGCTCCTCCATGCTCCTTGCAGTGATGCTGATACTGTGTGGTAACACCTTGTAGATGCGACAATGTAATAGCATGGGCTGTGATGCTACAGCCCTGCTACTATATGTCTACAGTATTACCTAATAAAATACTAATGAGTTGTTTACTCAAACATGCAATTAAGTGAAATGGAATGAAATTGTATTATTCAATCTGTTCTTCTACAGTGGACCAGACCATGCATCCGCCCTCTCTTAGGTCAAGGAAACGGAGACCAGGTAAGAGTAGCAGCATGTAAACACAAAGACCTCTTGGTTGCTTATACTATTGACAATGAGCTAATAATAATATCTAGAGGTCCATCCTCCCAGACCAACCCTCTCCTCGTGGCCATAACAGGACACAGCAGTGCCCTACCCTGCACTACACACCAGAATAAATGAGCAATTGACCACAAAGTGTCAGCCAGTCATAATCCCCTTTTAATTTTCTTTTGGGGCCTGAGCCAGGCCTCTCCTGCATCCCTCCAACCTGGTTACTGGCTGATGACAGTATGGCCTGAGTGACAGCGGAGGGCTGTGGGGTTCTTTACCAGGATTCAAGGAAAGAAAATACAATAACCAGGCAAGGCCGTCTCAGCCCTCACACAGCCACCGCTCTGTTTGTCTTACACTTGAGAGGGATTTATGTCCCCACACACATGTGCACGCACACGTTCACACACACATCCATGCACACGCACGCATACTCTCACGAACACACACGTTCACACGGTCGCACAAACACACACAGGAACACACAAATGTGCATGCTCACACACACACACTCACACAGATACATGTATATGCATGCACACTCAAACACAAACCCACTAATACTACTCTATAGTAGGTTATTTATGTCTTCATTTATACAGCTTGGTCTCAATGTGCGGGTCACAGTGCCACAGCTGTCCAGTCCTCTACAATCCCACAATGCCAAGAGAGATACCTCCTTTTGAACAGCGATTGATTTGCCGTTATTCAAGAGTAAAGGTCTCGTGATTAGAATGTATGCTTTCACAACGCGTAGGAAAAGGGCAGGCGCTGAAAGTGGATTTCACTCTCCATTTACGTAATGAAGCAGAGATGACCAGCAGATGCTGGCTAGAACTCTGTCTGGGAGAGAAAAAAAAACCCAAATAGCGCACATCTTTTGTAGCATATTTGCCCGAGAGGTGGGTTCAGTCAGCGGAACAAAATGGAGAAGGTTAACGTTATCCTAGCAGATGAAGGAATACTTCATGATGTTCACTCACTGCAGGAATCTTCTTTGTTACAGTGTTATACCAGTGTACTGGCGGTGACTGTAATGCCGTCATTGTGTATAGTCACACAGACAAAGGAGTTCTCTCACCTCAGATACTGTATGCTATTCATCTATTTATTAAGCCAAAAAAAAAACACACTAAAAAACTTTTCTCCCATCGAGTGAAGGTCCTTATTGGTAACATAAGGGGTAAGCATATTTTTTCCAGTCCGGTCTCATTTAAGGTAATTCCTATGTGAGTCTGGCTGTTTGATCCCGTTGTCCATCTGAAGTAATTAAAGGGTTATTAGTGAAGAGCTATTCATGCTCACTCTCTCCTGCCAACTGTTTCATGCCATCTGCTGCCTGTGCACGTGCTTTGACATTGGAAATATGCTGTGGAACCAGCGCTGGTTGGTGTTCAACGCATAGGACATGAACAGTACGGTAATCATGATCTGAATGTGGAGGCATACGTGTCACCTCAGCGTATGTGTTTCTTTGTGTAAATGTGTGTGTGTGTGTGTGTGTGTGTGTGTGTGTGTGTGTGTGTGTGTGTGTGTGTGTGTGTGTGTGTGTGTGTGTGTGTGTGTGTGTGTGTGTGTGTGTGTGTGTGTGTGTGTGTGTGTGTGTGTGTGTGTGTGTGTGTGTGTGTGTGTGTGTGCAAAACAGAATTGTTTTTGAAAACCTAATTGTTATTTGTGGACTCATTAACCTGTTGTATCTCTCAGCCTATGCTAGCCAGTTGCGTCATAGCAACAGCTTTACATTAAATCTGTCGATAATGGTATTCTGTATTCTACATTGAATATCTCTCTCTCTCTCTCTGTCCCCACCTCCTCCCTCCTCTTCTCACTCTAGCTCTCCCCTCTTTATTTTCAGTAATATTGAGGGGATTAGCCCTGCTGGTCCTTTGGTGGGTTACTGTTTCATTTGATTCTTATTCAGATCTTAAGAAGCTTTATTATTCCCGCTTGATACTACCTCAATAATCCAGGCCACACCTGGTTCTGTGTGTGTTTTGGTTTTCTCTGTCCTTGTGGGGACCAGAAATTCTCACAAGGATAGTAAAAACAAGTGGGGACATTTCACTGTTTTTCATTTCACATTTCACAAGGAAAAGGGCTATTTTAGCCTTTAGGGTTAGAATTAGGGGTGAGTGTTAAGGGTTAGATTTACGTTTAGGGGTAAGGGAAAATAGGACATTGAAGGGGAATCAATTGTTTGTCCTCCACAAGGAAAGTATAACAAACGTGTGTGTGTTTGAGTTGTTCAATGGGGACATGCAATCTGTGTCTGCTCATCAACATAAACATTTTGCAATGTGGGTTTGTGCTGTGTTGATGAATTAAGGAAACCATCTTCGTGTTGGTTGTTAGTGTTTACACAGACACAATCTGAAGGCTTTATTATACTGGATGACAGTTCTGTTGTTGCCATTTAAGAAAGCTCTTGTTTCGTTTACCACTTCAGACAAACACCTGAGTTTCCGAGCCTCCCATGAACTCACTCAGTGGTTCTTATCACTGATGGGCCTCCAGACAGTGCTTGTTATGGTAGATATGTGTGTGCTATATACCTGTACTTGCTTACAGCAAACACCATTGATTTTCTTGTATCTCCTCATCTAACAGGAACTCGAGCAGTGTTGTCACAGCAAAGCTTCATAGATCAGACACAGTGATTTCTCCTGCAGTTTCAGTGACCTGGGGCAGTTTATTTAGCAACACAATGCAGTGCTGTGCACAAAGACATGTCGCTCTGCATGGTTTAGTCTTTACGTTCTATTTTAAACTTTTCATATGGCATCTGTTGTGGTCTGTGTTGATCTAATGTTCTGCCTTTGACACCCTCTCCCGGCAGTTGTATATGCAATGCAGTCCTACATGTATTATGTGATGCAGAATTGTTTTGGTAAGCAAGACAAAAAGTTCAATATTTATTTTAGTTTCATTTAACATGATCAAATGAATAGTACGTGTGATGTAAATGCATACGTATATATATTGCCACGTTCATCGTTTGATGGATTGGACCAAGGTGCGGCGTGGTAGGCGTACATTTTTCCTTTGTTTTAAATGACACCGAAAAACCAACAAAAATACAAAAAGGAACGTAAAGCTACGTGCAGTGCAGAAAGCAACTACACACAAACATAGTCAGGATCCCACAACTAAAGGTGGAAAAAAGGCTGCCTAAGTATGATCCCCAATCAGAGACAACGATAGACAGCTGCCTCTGATTGGGAACCATACCCGGCCAACAAAGAAATAGAAAAACTAGAATGCCCACCCAAATCACACCCCGACCTAACCAAATAGAGAAATAAAAAGTCTCTCTAAGGTCAGGGCGTGACATATATATATATATATATATATATATATATATATATATATATATATATATATATATATATATATATATATATATATATATATATATATATATATATATATATATTATATATATATAATATATATATATATATATATATATATATATATATATATATATATATATATATATATATATATATATATATATATATTATATTATATATATATATATATTATATACATATATAATATATATATATATATTATATATATATATATATATTATATATATATATATTATATACATATATAATATATATATTATATATATATATATATATATATATATATATATATATATATATATATATATATATATATAATATATATATATATATTATATATAATGTATATATAATATATATATTATATATATATATATATATATATATTATATATATACATATATATATATATATATAGTCATTTCCCATTTATATAGTTCATTATATATTTAAATGAATGGGATTATTTTAATCAAGTTAATCTAGGGGCTGTAAAGTGACTTCATTAAACTGTTGTCTGGCTGCTTAGATAACACAGAGGTGTTATAGCCCTCCATCTCTCTCCCCTCTGTCTCTGTCTCTCTCCCTCTCTCCATATTTCTCTGGCTGTCCTCTCCCATTCTCCCTCTCTCCCTTTTCTGTCTCTCTGAGATCTGCTCTGAGCTTCCTTGCAAACAGAGACATAACCAAATCCCCCCTGCCACAGCACCGGGGTCATGCCATCAAAATGACTCTTTTTATTACAGTTCATAAACACCGGCTCCCCTGGTGGCCCCGGGAAATTTCACATAAACTTTGATCAAACAGACGTTAGCCTCCCTTGTCCTGAACCACCTCTCTCCACCTGTGAAAATAGCCCTGCTCAATCACAGGCACAGAAAACACAGCAAAAACAGTGTAAATAGCAAGGCAGTCACTGATATATCAAGTCATTATTGACCGGACCACTGGGGGAATATATCTCATAAAAACAATACGTTTCTCTTTTCTCTCTATTTTTATAGCTCTTGTTGAAGGGGAGTGCTGTGTCACCAGTAAACTTTGTGGCTCAAAGGTTTTTAACCTGTATAGAGTTAAATCAGTTTTATATTGATTGCTTTGTATTAAAGTTAATTTTCATGGTCTGGCTCACCAGTTCTATACATGTATCTATCCATCCAGTTTTACAGGCCTGTTGAACCAGTGTTGTGGAGAGGAAGTGAAGTCATATCCTGTTGGTAGAACCATGGCGGAGGGGAACTGTAATGGCTTTTTTGGACAATATCTTACAGTAATAGTATGTGCTATTACCATTAAACACTATGTTCATTGTTACTTTAATGTGATTTGGTGACAATGGGAAAGGTTTGTTACATGTATATTGTCTAATTTTCTATTATTGAAACTTGATAGTCCTTGTAAATACAGAAAAAGTACAGACAGGAACTGTTTTTCAAGTCTGACTAAACAGTGTGCTGCATGTCTCTGGGTACAGCAGGGTAACCTTAGAACCAGAGAGATAGGGTGGCCTGTGCAGGATGTACCTGGCAGGGTTATTGGAGAACCTCTGCCCCCTACCTACACACCTTTCTTCCTATTTGATCCTCTGTGATTTTCCAGTCTGTTCCTGGACCAGCAGACACCCTCACAGTAGCGCTGCAACCCGGTGTGTGTCCTCAGGAGTTCCTTGGTGTCTCCGGGGAGGTAGAATGAATCTATAGTGTCTGTGAGGACGTGTGTGTTTGAACACCACACGGTGCAGACCTAGGTTCCCTATCTACTGGGACTAGTTTTTCAAAAGGTATCTATCTGGATTTTGCTTATCGGATAGGATTAAATGCATATAAATTGAATGAATAGAACGGAAGTCCCCATTAAAGTCAATGATTTGTCCGTTCTATTCATTTTATTTCTATGCATTTAATTATATCTGATAGGCGAAATACAGACAACTTTTGAAAAACTGGGCCCTGGTTTATCTCAGCTTTTCCTCCTCCACGGCCTCCCCCTTACTTTCCCTCTCCGTCCTTCCTTAGCGACCCTGACTACTGTACATCTTGCCTGTTCTATCTCGTCTCCTCCATTGCATTCTTTTACCCGTCTCCCCATGTCTCTTTCACGCACCCATCAGGTAATCCACAGCTTAATTACTGTGTATCAGCCCCATGGGTCAGGTACTGATGGTCAACCCAGCGGTATGTGTCCTTTAAACCTGATGAGCATGTTATACTCCCTACACCACCCCATCTCCCTCTCTCGCTCTCTCTCTCACTCTCGCTCTCTCTCTCTCTCTCTCTCTCTCTCTCTCTCTCTCTCTCTCTCTCTCTCTCTCTCTCTCTCTCTCTCTCTCTCTCTCTCTCTCTCTCTCTCTCTCACATTCTCTCTCTCTCTCTCTCACATTCTCTCTCTCTCTCTCACTCACTCTCTCTCACTATCACTCTCTTTCTATGTTTTGCAGTATAGGATGGGCAGATACATTCCTTGTGCACATAAAAACAGCAATGGTCCTCCCCCTGAAAATGAAATCCTATGTTCTTTGTCTACCAGATTTCGTATAGCCTGTCAGAGTGAGAGAGACAGAATGTGCAAGGTTTACACTGTGTGTACGTGCGTGCATGCATTCATGTGTGTGTGTGTTCATGCAAGTATGTGTGTCTGCATGTATCCGTACCGCAGCTGAGGGTTCTAGGTTTGGAGCATCCACTCTTGGCACTCCTAGGTCTGTGGAGACCTGCATCTGTGCTGGATCAAGGGGTGCAGGGCTGCTAGCACTGAGAGCCAGCCTAATCACATGCCAGCTGCAGTCCATAATGCCTCTGCCACATCCTTGGCAGCCTAGGCCTCTGCCCTTCTCTCTCTGCTCATCTTGGCACTATAAGAAGGGTTTGCTTGTGTATTTATTCCTCTTCTGTTCAGGCCTCGGGATATATCAGTGTTACAAACTTTACCATGGCTGAATGATTAGAGAACGTGTTGTTTGACTGAAGGACACGTGATTAGACAGGTTGGTTGATATTAAGTGTCATTAAGCCATGTAGTTACCTGGATATTACACATATATATATATATATCTTTTTTACCTTTATTTTTCTAGGCAAGTCAGTTAAGAACAAATTCTTATTTTCCAATTATTTTCCAATTCAGGGGCAGAACGACATATTTTAACCCTGTCAGCTCTGGGATTCGATCTAACAACCTTTCGGTTACTAGTTCACCTCTCTAACCAGTAGGCTACCTTCCGCCCCGATATAATGTAATGGTGTGAATAGCTTGCATGTTAAAATATTAACAGATAAACTCAGTGAGATGAGATGTATTTAATACTTCTCTTTTTTATAAACATACTCAATACAAAGTGTTATGAGAGAAGTCAGGAAAAGTTTCTTCCCGTGAACGAAAATGTCTGGCTGGAGACGTCTGCAGGCTTTAAAGTACCGTTCTGAGAGCACCGCCTTGTTTTCACCTTGTTGTTTTCACTGCGACAATATAGTGGTTCAGTCTGGGGACTGTTAAAGGAACTGTACAGAGTTAAACTGGGACTCTCGGTACCCATCATCCTCCAGTGTTGTGAGGCTCTATGAAGACTGTGGCGCCGTGGCGTCACATCCAGTTAGCAGAAGTGCGACGCGCTAAAGAGGTTAAACTGCTGCATCTGGCACAGACAATTGTATTGATAACCGTTTGAAGATGCTTCTCTCCTCTACCTGGCATCACACTCCTCAGGCTTTATTCATCTTGCCACTCCAGACTAACTTCAAACCCCCGGTGTGTGTTTCCCTGTTCAGCTGTGTGGAACAGGGTGAGCAAGCCCTGTGCTCTGTTTGCTGGTGTTGCTAGCTATCTCCATTATAGAAATCCGCCCTCTGATCTACTAAGCTATATGGCATTCTTGTCACGCCCTGGCCATAGAGAGGCTTTTATTCTCTATTTGGGTTAGGCCAGGGTGTGACTAGGGTGGGCATTCTAGTTTCTTTATTTCTATATTTTCTATTTCTTTCTTTTGGTTTTAAAAAGGACATACCAAGGATCATTTTGCTATTTGATTTTGAATTTTAAGGCCCCTTGAAGTATCAGACAAAAATAAACAAAAATGATTTGATGCTAAATTGAATTAGGCATTACAGCTATTAGTCAATAGAAACAGACTCATGACCTGGAACAAAAGGAAAGGAAGTTTGTTGTGAAGTGTCTGTCCTATATCTGAGAGATAGAAGACATATCAGGAAACTGTCGTATTTATTCCCTTAGTTTATGCACTAAACCCTATCCGTATATACTTCCATTAACTTTTTAAATGGTCCCAGGGACCTTCAGACGAGTCTTGCAAGGCTTGTGGGCGTCCTAGAACCAAACGGAGTCTAATCTTTCACTAGAGTGGTCATAATAGTTTGTAGGCCAAACCGTTCGGATGCTGCAGAGGTTTTTGTGAGAAGACTGATTTTTAGGGTGTCTCATGGTCTGACAAACACCGCTCAAGCTCTGCTACCTTTCACCGCAGATGTGAAAGGGCGATATCGGCGGATGCGATGTATTGAGACGCACCCCAGATATCTCTAGCTTAAACAGACAGATTTTGATGGGGATTTTTGAATTATGTTAATTAGATTTCCACAGGGCCACTGAAATTGTAGGCAAAGGGTTAAGCACAAATGTCATAGCCTATCTCTGTGTCTCTCTTGACTTATTAGTTTATTTACTGTTTTGTTTTACTCCTCTCTGCTATCTTGTCTTCTCTCTTCTCTTCCACCTTCCTCCTCCCAGCTCTCTATCTTTGGCTTGTTAGCCTGGGGTCTTTGCCTTGGCCTGGAGCTATAGCTCAGTCGGGCAGCTGCTTGGCCAGCCCTGGGGGTCCACAGAGGCGAATGGGAAGTCAAGGAGTGGTCGTTGGAGGTAGAACATCTCCCCCAGCAGTCAGCCTCACTGCTGCTACTGGCCTCACATGTCCAATTGACCAGCCTATACCCAACACACATGAACACGCGTGCACACACACACACACACACACACACACACACACACACACACACACACACACACACACACACACACACACACACACACACACACACACACACACACACACACACACACACACACACACACACACACACACACACACAGAGACATTGTTGCTCGCTGTCCACACTGCACTTACTATAGTTGTAGTAAAACTGGTGAGAATTGCCACCGTGACGCAGTAAGGGTCCTTAGGTCTGTTTGCCTGTTAATGGCTGGTGACAGCAAAGGCGCAATTGGGCAAACAAAACAACGATGTCTTCATCATGTTCTTTATCATGTTCTTCATTATGTTCTCCTTCATGTTCTTCATCATGTTCTCCTTCATGTTCTTCATCATGTTCTCCTTCATGTTCTTCATTATGTTCTCCTTCATGTTCTTCATTATGTTCTCCTTCATGTTCTTCATCATGTTCTCCTTCATGTTCTCCATCATGTTCTCCTTCATGTTCTCCATCATGTTCTCCTTCATGTTCTCCATCATGTTCTCCATCATGTTCTCCTTCATGTTCTCCATCATGTTCTCCTTCATGTTCTTCATCATGTTCTCCTTCATGTTCTCCATCATGTTCTCCTTCATGTTCTTCATCATGTTCTCCTTCATGTTCTCCATCATGTTCTCCTTCATGTTCTTCATCATGTTCTCCTTCATGTTCTCCATCATGTTCTCCTTCATGTTCTTCATTATGTTCTCCTTCATGTTCTTCATCATGTTCTCCATCATGTTCTCCTTCATGTTCTTCATTATGTTCTCCTTCCTGTTCTTCATCATGTTCTACTTCCTGTTCTTCATCATGTTCTCCTTCCTGTTCTTCATTATGTTCTCCTTCCTGTTCTTCATCATGTTCTCCTTCCTGTTCTTCATTATGTTCTCCTTCCTGTTCTTCATCATGTTCTACTTCCTGTTCTTCATCATGTTCTCCTTTATGTTCTCCTTCATGTTCTCCTTCCTGTTCTTCATTGGGTTCTCCTTCATGTTCTTCATCGTATTCTCCCCACCATGGCTTTACGTCTGCGTCTCAAACCCCTGTCTAAAGCAAGAGAGCATGTGGCCATTTCCTTAGCTTGGTAGTTCACTCTAATCAGTGCCACCTCTAGCCTTTTGGGGGTCCTATGTGAGATTTGGTGGGGGGGCTCACCCACCTCACGGGTAAACTAATTTCATGCAATTCTACTCATGCCATGGGGCAGAGAAAATAGAATATGTTGCAGTTTCAATGATAATATCTTGTAATTCTACACATTTTATCATGAGGTGTTAGAGAAATTGTTGAAGTTTTAAAGCACATTTTCTGCAATTCTACACATTTTGCAATGGGGTGGTTAGAGAAACTTTTGCAGTTTGAAAGCTCATTTACTGCAATTCTACACATTTTGCCATGACTTATTGCGTGTTCACATGATATCTGTGTGAGAGTGACTAACAAAATCCATGGGGGCCCATTGGAGATCAGGGCCTCTGGGCATTTGGTGATGATTAGGCCTACTACAAGGTGTAGATAGCTGGCTAGACTACCTTACCTAGCAATCTAAAAAATGTTAGCTGACATGGCTAATGAAGTGACTGTCAGTGACTGACATGACAAGTGGAAAACTTCACATTTTGAAATTGCACCTTGTGTTTTCTACTTTTCTAACTATTTTCTAAAACATTTTTTTGGGGGGGGGGCAATGTACAGCTCGTAGTCTGCCTATAGAACGATGCAGCTCTACCTGTAGTGTGATGTTTGCATTTTTGTCTTCAGTTGAACTTACGTTCTTAGCCCCTACAACTTTTACTTGTCGTTTTCAACTCTAATTTCCAAAAACTCCCTCCGCCCCGACCCCCACTCTCAAACACATTGAACAGTGAGACAACTGTAAGACAAAAGCACACATGGTCCTCTCTTGCTTTCTGCCAGCTAGCAGCAGACAGGGTATGAGCGCCTGCCAGACTTCACACGGAAGGGTGTTAAATATACATGTATACCACACCTCATGACTTATTGATGCTTCTCTCCTCTCTTTACGTTTATGAGGTGAGAGGCCTCCCTGTGGTCCTGTACACTGACCCAGGGGTCCACCGGGGTGTCCGAGACACTGCCTGTTCCTTATTATTCAGTTCACTTAAATTAGACCGTAACATGTGGACTCTCCTCCATATATGCATGCTGTACACAGGGATCACATAAATAGTCATGCTACCTTGGAAGAGGAGCTCCTCTATTGTCTAGGAGCTGCATTTGTCATCGCTGGGAATCATATTTAAGTAGGGTGATGTTTGGGTAGAAATTGACATTATAATGGTGGATCAAGATTACCGCTCTTACTGTAGAAGACAAAGACATAGATAAGAAATCCATTATACAGTTTCTGAATTCAGTAGAGATTTGGGGAATTTCACCATCCGCGGGCTTAGGTATTTTTTTGTTCAGGCCAAATGGTAACTAGGTAGCTAGATAATTAGTTTTGCTAATGGTACCAGGTCTGCAGTGTATATGGAGATTTGGAGGCAGCAGAATAACCCCATCCAGCACGAGGTGCTATAGTGTGATGTGGAGACTGGTGGGCACTTATGGTCTTTGAGGCTGCTGTCCCCTCACTCTACTGTAGGCCTCTGTTGTGGTCAGGGTCAGTCCTGTGTGAGACATTGTTATTGCTCGGGGGTGTATTATCCCAGAAACATTGCTCTGTTCGGTAGTGGGGGGGGGGGTCAGGGGAGGGGTGGACATTGCCTTGAGAGGCTGCTTAGGGACCTCTGCGGTAGACAGGAGCTCAGGCCGGCCCTAACACCACAATTTATTGATTAGATAATCTCTGTGTCATGTGATGCCTGTGTGGCTTACACTGCCTCCCTGCTGGGGGTACATGGCAGTAATCACTGACTGGGGGGCATGCCTTGAACAGGAGGCTCGCCACCTCTTCATCTGTTAGTCCTGATTTCATTCATCTTCCCTTCTCTCTTCTCTTCTCCTTCAGCTTTGAGAGGGAAGCGGGAAGCGGGAAGCTTAAGCTTTCATTATTTGCTGAGATTGGTATGTCAATCTCTGCGCCCCTGACCCATGTTTGTAGTTCTCCCAGTTTTATCAGGGAAATTATTAGCGGGGTTATCTCCTCTCTGCACGGCAAAGCTTTTCTTCCTCCTCTCTCTGCCTCATAACTTGGGCCACAAGAGGATTTGCTAACCCTGACTTTGCCACAGGAATGACTTACTGTTTTTTTCCCCTGACTCCTTCACTCTCGCCAGTTTCGACTGATATTTCAATCTTCTCTACGAAATGTTTATCTTTCAATGTGCCAGAATACAAATTCTTGGTATTTTTCTCTGTTCTGTCCCCTCTCCCATCCTACCCAACGATATGGTAGAATGACGTGTGTTGTTCTTGACTTTGTTTGTGAGAGAGAGAGAATGGCGGGCCTACAGAATGATGGGGCGAGAGAGCCATGGTTAGGGGCTGTTTTTCCTTGGTTCAAATAGTCCGGGTGGCCATTTGATTAATTGGTCCTCGACGTGGCGCTTCGGTACCGCTTGCCGTGCGGTAGCAGAGAGAACATTCTATGACTTGGGTGACTGGAGTCTTTGACACTTTTTGGGTCCTTCCTCTGACACCACCTAGTATAGAGGTCCTGGGTGTCAGGAAGCTTGGCCCCAGTGATGTACTGGGCCGTACGCACGACCCGCTGAAGTGCTTTGCGGTCGGAGGCGGACCAGTTGTCATTCCAGGCGGTGACGCAACCGATCAGGATTGTGTCATTTTGGAGTGTCTTTTATTGTAAATAAGAATATCTTTCTATGCACTTCTACGTTAATGCGGATGCTACCATGATTACGGATAGTCCTGAATGAATCGTGAATCATGAAAAAGTTACAGATGCGTGAATATCATACCCCCAAGACATGCTAACCTCTCACTATTACAATAACGTGGGAGGTTAGCATTTTTCGGGGAGTATGATATTTATGCCTCTGTACATGTCTCATTCATCATTATTCATGATTCATTTCGGATGATCCGTAATCGTGGTAGCATTGTATCATTTAAAATCTAACGTTCCGTTGGGCCAAAATAGCAAAAACGTTTCACTGCCCCAATAATTTTGGAGCTCACTGTATGTGTTCACCTTTACACTTCATACACAGCTTAGTTGCAAATGTTCAATAGTATCCAGTGTGATATTGTCATGCAGTATTACTGGTTGTCGGTCTTTTTTATATCAAATATTAATGAAAAATGCTTACGTATTATCTTTACCTCCATTATTATAAGTTTATGGGTATAGTGGGAATTTATTTTTCACTGCAACAGTACAGCCTATGTTCGTGGCCTACATTTAAGCTTAATTTGCTTCAATCACTATTGCAAGTAGCCTATTATTTTCGTTTTCTAACAAATATGGGAAACTTAACTTGATTTTTTTTATAGGTTGTGGATATTAAGTTACAATAAGACTTTATAATGATTCACTATTAAATAAATACATCACAAAATAGTTAATCATTTGAAATTCAATTGGATATGCAGTTGCTAAATAGGAGAAACGGCCTCAAGTATTTTATTAGAACTGTTTGTAAGAAAAGCAAAATATGCTATTCTGTATCATTTGGTATTTATCGATTTGTCCATTCTCCGAGGCTTCCTCTGGATTAAATAACGTTGCCTGTTGATTTGAAAAGTCTGCAGTAGTAACCAAATCTACAGATAAAATACTGATTGAAAAGGCACTGTGAAAAAAGACTATCGCCCACTCTACAACGCAAATTGCGCTTTGATTGACTCTTAATTTCCTCTGAAGGTTGTTTTGTTTAGTTTTTATTCTGAGTCAATGAGTTTAATCAGAGTCACTGATCCTCTGAGTCTAAGCCTCCCCGTGTTGTGTTTTTGTTTTGTCGGGAGCTCAACGAGACTCTATCCGCACTTCATTAACCCTGAGCCGGGGACAAACCGCGGCAAGAGCCGAGGGATTTGCACGTATCCTTTCACATGCAAAAATATCAGCGTCATCCAGCAAGACAGAGAGCTTTCCCTGTAATCAGCTGCGCACTTCGCAAGAATAACCCTTTTCATAAATGTTGAGGGGGGTCATCGTTATTTGAATCAGTCATGGAGCCTTATGATATACTTCTAATTAGATTTTTTTGGTGGGAAGGTGGGAATTTGGTACAGGTTTTCCTCTCCTTTTTTTCAAGTCCCAACCAACCACGGTGTGATGTGTAGCCTTTAAAGGCTACTATTTCTCAGTTAGGCTATAGCAAATGTACGCACTATAAATGTGTCAATTAGTCAAAGCCAGTGTGATGTTTTATGGAGTGATTCGCTGGTGGTCAATGGGAGAAGGGAGAACATGTGCCATGCGAGCGGTGACTATTATCGACTTTCAATTAAAAGCTAATAAAGTATTTGGTCTAATCGTTAATATCCTATTGGCCAACTCTGTCAGACTAAACTCCCTAACCCTGTGCTTTATAGTCTGATATTTTGGTTGGTTTAAAGTTAGACTCCTATTAGAAGTGAGGTTGGGGTGGAGGGTGGGGTTGGTGGAGCAGAGGCACTGCGGTGCCGCTGACCAGATGTCCCAACGCTGATCCGGCCCACAGTCAGCGTCGCCCGGTCACCAGCTGTTGGAGCCGTTTGGCAAAGAGCACATCACAAACACTCTCAAGGAAGAGGCATGGAAGCAATCAATTTCCAAATGGGATCATTTAAGGCACTTAAACAATTGCACACTTACATTAATATTTCGTCTATTGTTTATGGAAAACTAATGAAATTGAATTATTAATGTAGTCTGCCGGTGTGGGGTATAGGTCTAGTGTATTAGCCTATTTGCAACATGTGCTAGCCTAGCTGAATAAATTGACCTCTTTTTTCCAATGATTGACGCTCGATGCAATTGCTCGAATCCGTAGCAGCCTATTTCCATGATTTATTAGACCTATGTTAGATTTAACCGACTTCGCGTTTGAGGCATGGCGTGTGTGTTTTAATTGTCGTTGTGTGTTTTATTATATACATATTCCCATTAATGTAACGTTTGGCAGAACTATGAGCCTAAGCCAAGGTGGATGAACGTTGAAATCCATCTGTATTTATTCATATCAAATATATAGCCTACCAAAATACATTTCTAGTTATATAAGATAGGCAAACGTTTTAGATATCAAGGCAGAAAAAAATGTCTCAAATTAAAATCTCACCACTCCAAAGCGTTGGATAAATATCTAGGCCTGTTTTAAAGGTTAAGTTGGTTAATGTTCCTTGCTCTGGCGGTGACATTCTTTATGAACATTTTTAGGTTCGACAAATGAAATCCATGACATTAAACAAATCGTGAGGGGGGTTGAGGGAGTGTTTGACAGACCTGTTAAAAAGTATTCAAACACGGTGTTTCTAATATAATTATACGAACCTCAATTTGATTTTATCAGGCATATTTATCACAGGTTAGTTATACCTTGACTCTCCTTTGTCTCAACAGAACACGTTTTGTTGTTTTATGATGAAATATACCAAATTATAATCTTTGTTTGCAATTACATTCTGGCATTATATATATGAACGGATGTCACCGTGTCATTTTCCTGTACAGTTTGGCTAAACATGAGGTTGTCATTAATGATCAATGTCATGAATTGATCCATTGATAAATTGGAAAGTGAGCTGTTGACTCGAGCAATGATTGCAGGACCAAATCCATTTGTCCATTTCTACTTCCGGGAGAAAACGCCACTTACCAGACCTTGAATAACCCCAAAACAACAACTAATCAGATATTAGATTGATTATAAAATATAGCCTTGATAAAATAATATAGAGGACTAAAAGTACAAGGCCTACAGCCAAAGTCTGATGCTCATTTTAAAAGTTGACTTTGTGTATCAAACGAGTGCATTGCTCTTTGGTTGAACTCGAAGGTGAGGATGGTGATGACGAAGACGATTAGCCTACATGTATTCCATTTGCAATCAAAATCGATGTGGGCCCTGTATTTGTCATGCGTGGGTTTTGAAAGATATAACGTAGTCACGTTATTAAATGAAATACCTTTATTTACACGTATATAAAAGTAGATCCCCCTCTAGCGCCGACTTAAGATGTTTGAACAGTTTGACAAAAGGTTCGTTTAGCTAACACATGGGGGAGGGGAACAAAAAACGACCCAGAAATAAGAGAACCAATCCACAAATGAATATCTGCAATATACATTTTCACTAAAGAGAGTAAGTAGCCTAACAAGGTTTCCACCGGTTTCGTATGAAATAACGTAATTAAGTAATGCACAACGTATGTTTAATACACCTATCAAATCAACAGGCACACGACCCAAATTTGCAACCGACTCAGTCTTCAATCATTATTTGTTTATCAAAAACGCAGGGTTTGCAAGGATACATTGCGCCTTCGTAAATTGATTTAGGCCTACCTCTTACTTTGACTCCGTATTTGATATCATTCGGACTTTAGGTAAAAACCTTATGATTAGACATTTTTAAATACATGTTCATCTCATGGACCTTCATTGTCCCCCCCCCCCTGATTATCTCTGAAATGATAGGGAATAAACCTTGAGCTCTTGCTAATCTATAGTTTTTGTACAGAATCTTTGTCATCTGAAGGACATAAAAAAATGAGTGAAAGAAAAATATCTTCAAATCAAGATACTTTAAAAAATAGATTTCAAAATATTCGTTTTTACATGTCTACGTCTGCTGATTCTTATGTTGTTCCTTTGTATAAAAAAAAGTGAATGAAAGTCAACTGGTCTTTGTAAAGAGAAAGAGAAAGAATAACTGTTGTGAAATGCCTTTGGCTCTCCTCTAATTAGTCAACTCAATTTGGAATGCCATTTCAGTTTACAGACCAATACATTTGTTTGTTATGCATGTTTTTTCTCTCCATTGTATCCTGACAACATAGCCTAATAATCATAATAATAGTAATTTTATGATTTCTTAAGTCTGAGTAAAAGTGACATTGCCATAAGACTTGGTGCCAGCAACTAGTATCTGTAAAACGATCGTGTCCTTTTTCTGATGCACGCTAAAGATTTTTATGGTAAACAAAAATATAAATATATAAGTTAAATACATAGAGAAAAATAAATAGGCCTAAGTTATAAATAAATAACTTCAGTATGGTAAAAACCTGTCCACTTTAGAGAGTTGGAAATTTAGTCATGAAGTTAATAGTTTGATGCCAGCTTCTTTTGTCACCAGTTTGAATCGTTTTTTTCTCTCTCGTTTAGAGTCCCAGACTGCCAGGCAGGGCATATTATCCGGAGAGGCCGTCTCACCGCTGCTGTGTTGGCCGGGGAAGCACACCGGAGAGAAGGGGGAGTGGGGGTGGTTCACTACCCCCCTGCAGACCGTGGAGAAGAATCCGCGGAACGAGAGGTCGTTGCAGAGCGGGAGGAGGCGCCGAGGGTCCTCTGTATAGGTAGAGCGCCGCCCCCGGGTCCAGGTTGGACATCAGGCTTTGAGGGTAGAAATAGGGCGAAGGAAACATTCTCTGAAGAGCAGAGTAATTTCCAGCCTCCGCTAACAGTTCCAGTCCAACCGCTGTCTGCCTCTTCCACTTTGTTCTATTAGGACAAGAAACAGTAGATATTAGTAAGGGAACTCTTATCGTAAAGTTCTAAATAAGTTTGAAAACTACAGTTCAAATATTTTTATTATAGGACTCGGATCATAAAGTTTAGAATTCAATCACATCTGCATGCATAAAAAAAACATATTTGGGGAAAACCCGTTGAAAATGTATGCACAAATAAGATACGTGGTTCAATTTCAACGAAATTAAAATTTTCTTACTGGATGTAGGCCTTCCTTGTTAGTAAAAACGTTAACAAATTTGTAGCATATTTTCTTACCACATATTTTCTTACCCCATTGTGGGGTTTGAAATGCACATTTAATTTCAGTCATTAAAGTTCAGTAAATTGGAAACATCTGTAATCAATGGGTGAATTTTCGGTTTGGGATTGTATTGGTGTCATCATGGCGTCGGAAATGTGTTTTCCACTATTTTTCAAATAAAGATTCAAAGTGTGGCTACTCTCAGTGACGCACTTCGGTTATTCTGTTTAATCATTCCCCCGTTACGCGTATTCACGCGGAAGGGTAATCTGTCAGATTTAGATTGTCAATTGAAAAGCACTCCTCTATTAGGTAAATTATTTATAATTATAATAATTGAGTAAATGTAGTAGCGTGGGTGAATTATTGATATGGCATACATGCAACGATAGATTATTAATGCACCAAAGTGTTGTGTTTTTATATTTATTAATGTCGTTTTGCTGTCTGAATGTCAAAGCTTCATTAGGAAACCTTTTGTTTTTTCCCCTCCAAAAATGGTTAAAAACAACAAATATTTCTACCGTCTTCCGTTCCGTATATGAATCACATTGTTCAAAGTTTTAATGCAGTGCCCAATTGCCAAAGATTTTTTTTTCTGTTACAATTTTCTCCTTTATCGTGAAGAAATTGATGCAGTGTATGCAAGTTTTGAGAAATAAAATCGATCTATGTGACCTGGCTGCATATGTGACAAATACATTTGTCTGACTGACATGAGAAAATCATTCTGTCTATATAGGTGAAGAGCTGACAGGTGCACGCGCGCACACATATTCTATTTTAAGCTCACTGCATTCATCCATTAAGCCTGTATCCCACTATCAAAATACTTATCGTCCTTTTAAATAGGTTAGAATTCGTGTAATTAAACTAAAGGCAACCAAGTGTGGCAGTGCTTACCTCCTGTTCTGGTACCAGGTTTTGACCTGTGTGTCTGTGAGGTTGAGGGAAGCAGCCAGCTCCATTCGATCTTGCACGCTCAGGTACTTCTGCCGTTCGAAGCTGCGCTCGAGCTGGGCCAGCTGGTGGTCGGTGAAGGCTGTTCGCGCCTTCCTGGGTTTCTTCAGCCGAATGTGATGCGGACTGTCCCTACTACTCGAGATCTCTCGGCCTCCTTCCTCTTTCACTGCTCACAAGAATAGGACAAATATTTTATTTAACCTTTAATTTAACAGGGAGTCATTCTGAGACCACGGTTTATTTCGTCTGTAAACTATACACAATTATAAACTGTCAGGTTCAAGCCCTGAATGCTGATTGGCCGACATCTGTGGAATATCTGATCGTATACCACTGGTATGACAAAATATGTATTTTTACTGCTCTAATTATGTTGGTAAACACTTTATAATAGCAATATGGTACCTCGGACTTGTGATATATGGCCAATATACCACGGCTAAGGACTGTGTCCAGGCACTCCGCATTGCGTCGTGTTAAGAACAACCCTTACTAGCCATGGTATATTGGCCATATACCACACCTCCTCGGGCCTTATTTCTTAAACATGAAACACTCAACAACAAGAAAATACATATATTTCAAATGTTCATAAAGCCTATCAAATTGATGGGTAAGAACATTAAACCAACTTTGTCTCAGCATTTCGTATTATTCTGTAAGTAAATGCAAACACTCCATTTAGGATGATTTGTTACTTTTGGTATGGTTACATAAGACAGATGTTTTTAAGGCAAATGAAAGTAGGGTGGATGGGTGGGCATATAGGTTGCGAGTTCGAATCTCATCATAGAAAAATAACATTTTAGCTAATAAGCAACTTTTCAACTAATGACTACTTTTTAGCTACTTTGCGACTACTTAGCATGTTAGCTAACCCTAATCCTTCCCTTAACCCCTAGCCTAGTTAACTTTAGCGAGCTAGCTAGCTAACGTTCGTGAGCTAGCTAAAATTCATAATATATCCAATGTTTTGCATATTCGTAACATATTGTACGTTTTTAAAATTCTGACAATATTGTATATTTAGCCAATTTGGAACATATAACATTAATTTGAATTCGTAACATATCATAAGAAATGCGTGCTGGACATTAACAAATTAATACCAACCATACGAAACGTAACATAGGAAACGTAACACACCATACTAAATGGAGTGTCTATGATTTAAGTACAGAACAACGCGAAACAGGCAGCAGGTAGCCTAGTTGTTAGAGCGTTGAACTAGTAACCGAAAGGTTGCAAGATCGAATCCCCGAGCTGACAACGTAAAAATCTGTCGTTTTGCCCCTGGACAAGGCATTTAACTCACTGTTCCCAGGCTGTCATTGAAAATAATCATTTGTTCTTAACTGACTTGCCTAGTTTAAAAAATGTTTTAAAAAATGCTCTGAGACCAGGTTGATTAAACAGGCACGTAGGCCTATAAACCCAGGACAGACTGGGATTTCATCAAAATATAGGCCTAACTACATTTACAAATGGACATATTTCAAAGTTTGTTTTTCAACATTCATATAGCCTAGTTTTGGTGATCCAATGTTGGAGGACTTTAGGCCACTCTCCATTGCGCCTAGAGATTTTATGAAGATGTAGCCTATCTAAAAAAATGTATGTCCCTTATTGTTTGCACATTTTAAAACATTGTTTCTGTAATGTATTGTGTGTAAGATTCCCATTTGTTATATTCTTTACTTTGCTGTTGTTTTGGGTCTTGAACTGTAATAAACCATGTTCAGTTCATTCTCCCCCATCCCACGCTTCTCTCCAAAAAGAGGCTACACGACGTGAGAGCTCTTGCTAGCTGAATAGTTGAGTCGTCTCTCAAGAACCACAATAATCCGGCTAATTGAGCCACAAGGGAAGGGAGTCTTTCAACCGCGACCGGAGAAACTTCACAGGGCTGCGGTTAAGAGCGAAATAAAGAGTCGGCCGGCCTCGCGGGTTACAAATCTGATTAGCACTGGGACAAATTGTATCAAATCCCCAAAATATTAGGAGGCGGATTCGCTGAAATCAAAGCAGCGTACTAGTCCCTACAAGGTTTATGGAGCAGAATTGACTGCGTTGATATCAATGAGAATCTGTCACACACACACACACACACACACACACACACACACACACACACACACACACACACACACACACACACACACACACACACACACACACACACACACACACACACACACACACACACACACACACACACACACACACACACACACACACACACACACACACACACACACACACACACACACACACTCTGTATCCAAAGTAGAATGATGTGTTATTCATGGTCATGTTTCTTTTTGTAAACTGGTGTGAAGTCATTGACCTGCAGGAAAAACGTTAAACTCTTGCTATAAAAGATGATGTAATAACATTGTTCACTATAGTATAAATAACATGTGGGCTTAGATAATATGACTAATATTAACCAATAGTCTAATGAATAATAACAATAAGAATAAGAATATGAATACTAATAATATATCCTTATTATAATCTGTTTTTGTCAGGCAACCTGCCATTTTCTTAAGGGGTGGATATATTTGTGTTTTGGTTGTATAAGTTAATCAGATAAATATTTCTGCTTTGCTTTATCTTGGCCAGGTCGCAGTTGTAAATGAGAACTTGTTCTCAACTGGCCTACCTGGTTAAATAAAGAGCAAATGTATTTTATGTATTGACTAATTCCTGCAAGAAGGAATTGACCTCGCCTATCAACGGATGACTTAGTTGTATCCAGGAAGGAATTGACCTCGCCTATCAACGGATGACTTAGTTGTATCCAGGAAGGAATTGACCTCGCCTATCAACGGATGACTTAGTTGTATCCAGGAAGGAATTGACCTCGCCTATCAACGGATGACTTAGTTGTA
The DNA here is from genome assembly GCF_021184085.1 of Oncorhynchus gorbuscha. Classification (NCBI taxonomy): domain Eukaryota; kingdom Metazoa; phylum Chordata; class Actinopteri; order Salmoniformes; family Salmonidae; genus Oncorhynchus; species Oncorhynchus gorbuscha. The sequence goes on from NC_060192.1 coordinate 20,193,351, forward strand.
TCCAGGAAGGAATTGACCTCGCCTATCAACGGATGACTTAGTTGTATCCAGGAAGGAATTGACCTCGCCTATCAACGGATGACTTAGTTGTATCCAGGAAGGAATTGACCTCGCCTATCAACGGATGACTTAGTTGTATCCAGGTGCTGCATCATTCAACTGACAATCGAGGTGACATGTATGTTGTGGCTGACATGATTGGAAACCGACAGATCTTTGATGGCATTTATCTGGAGGCGACCCTGTCATATTTTCCCAGCTTTTCTCTTGCCTCCCTGACATCAACAGATGCTTCTAAGACGTCTGCTAATGCAAGCAAATGCGTTTGAAAGGAACAACGGGTTGACAGCAAATCATTGGAGAATATCAACAGTGTGGATGTAATACTTAAAGAAAAGGCTAGTGTATTATTTTTCAATTAACCTATTTAAACTGTAACTATAGCCGATAGAGCTCCTGTTGTCCAAGATAATATTGTTGGTAAACTTTCACCAAGCGATTAATCTTTGTAGGGTTTACAGTCATAAGCGTACATATCATGTTCCATATCATTTAATATTTGATTAGATACATATTAGATGGGATTCATTTTGTGCAAGCATAGATACAATACGTTCTCCCTAGTCTTCCGAGTCAAAATGTAAAACATTTAAAACTTCTAGAGTTAAAATCAATGATATAGCAAATCAACTGGCCTAATATCTGCATGAAGCTAACACACAAATGCAGAACAGCAGGCCTACACAAATTACATTTGAAATTATGTGATAAATAGACCTAAGTGTAATTGATTTTAAAACATGATGTTTGTTTACATCAGTCTTTTACCTTTGTATTCGCTGTCTGACGACGAGTTGCTATGGATTTTGTCCATGAAGTCCTCTGCGAGCTTGGAGGCAAGTCGCCCCGTTTCTTGAGTTGGCAGGCCATTACTGGAATATGGGGCGCAGGCGGCCAGCGGTTTGCAGTCAGCTAGAATATCTCTGATCAGAAAGGAAGAGGTGACGGTCCGCGGCTGTGACCCGGCGGAGATCTGTCCTTGTTGGAGATGAAGCGGCAGCCCGATAGCGTGACCTTGCCTCTGCGATGCCTCATCCAGACACTCCCTCCTCGGCGACCGGGGAGAGGAGCAGCCGCTCTCTAGGTCTGACCTCGGGCTGAACTCCAACGGTGACCGGCACTCTCCCACCAAACTGTCCCCTTTCGACATGACCGGACTTCCAGGTCTGTGGGAAAGTAAAGAGTCGATCCCAAAGCTGGACCCGTTGGTGGATGCCTCCATTGTGTACCGGCGCAACTGAGTTCTTCGAGGCCTCAACTCAAACTATCATTGGTATTCGAGGCAAGTTCAGGTTGAGCGGCGATTGCTGAGATGAGACTGCCTCAATTTATCCAGCTGGAAAATCCAAAGATGTTACGGAAATCACAAATATTCATCCACGATGTTTTCTCCTCTTCTTGGTTGAATTTTATAGCTGGCAAAATGGCAAAACCTCCAGGTTATCGATGTTACATCAACCCTGCATCCAACTATTTTGTCCTAAGTACAGCACTCTTCATAAAATCGATGCGGCTTGGTGCTATTCTCTGTTGGGAAGTTTGATGGATTTTTCTGGATCCAATTTTTTACAACATATTTTAGAAATGAAAACTCGTCGGTAAGATTTCTCAATTATTTCTCAATTTATTTCAAATGTTGACAAAAAGCTACATTGAGTAGAGGCAGTGGAGCGGCATTAGCGCAAGGTAAATAGGCAGGCGATTCAGCACCACGTTTCAGCACCACGGACAGAGACAGCAGCGAGTGTTGCAGGTAGAATTCAAGACTTGGAAATGACGCAGCGCGAGGACACAATTGCTGAAATGTTAATCACTTAAAAAGTGGTTCGCTTGTGTGACCCGTGCGGCGCTCGATGGCAGAGGAAGGTAAAGGCATCCCGAGCCAGCATAGAGATGCAACAAGAGACTCGAAACCCGTGGGCAGCTGCAGTCGAGAAGACGTGCACTGTAAAACAGAGGTAACGCGGGTTAAATAGACATAACTGTGAACGAAAGCACAGAGATGAAACTTGAGGAAAACTCAGGAGCTAGGTTTTTAAGGACGCCCCGTCCACGTGAGTCCCCAGTGACAAGACTTCATTGGTTGAGGGGACTTTTTGGGTGCTGACGGGCTTGTGGAGAGGAAAGTGGACCCCCCACATTCTCACTCATCCCTCCTCCTCGCTCCCGTTCTTTGATTAAAAGAGACATTGAATTCACTAGGATACTCAGATCCAACTGTTTACAGACATTTTCCCACTATTTGCTTTCATTACATCATTGATGAGGCTTATAATGGGGTTATTATGTGGAGCTGGTAGGACTTTTCTCTCGCATCTCGTTCAGTCAAAACTTAACAGGCTTTTTTTGTTGAAACATTATGGACAATTTTTCACATTTGCATTTATTGAGTCAGAATTTAGGTTAATTGTTTTTCCATCTATGTTAGAGTTGTTTTATAAATATCAAAATACTTATATAAAAAAATATGAAGGGTGTATTTGCTAACATTTTTTTCTGATTCAAAATGAATTCCGAAACGATTTGTATATTATTATTATTATCAGCAGCATCAGTATCAGCATCAGAATCAGCATCAGTATCAGCTTCATCAGGTTGTTGTTGTTTTGTTACTGGTATGAGAAATGCATATCATTATAATATTTATTCCTATAGCCTAGATTTAACGTAGCCTGCATTCATTTCTAATGCGTTGAGGACACAGCCAGTGCTGTGAACTCATTGTTTAAAAAAATATTATGACACAAATAATATTTTTATTTTATGGGACAACAAATGTGTTGTTGTTGCATAGGCATATGCACCGAGAGCAAGACTTTCATACATGCATAATTGGGCCACAAAATACTACTCCATACACTTATTTTCTGGGGGTGAACAAAGCTCCAGCATCGAATAGTCAACGTTTAGCTCATAATAAGTAGCCTATCTAATAGTAATACAATGCTAATGAGGAATAATAGTCCGAACAGCATGTGCTGAAAGGATGGCGTGACGCAAACTTTAATGTGCATGAAATGCCATTGTCTCCACTTTCGTTTTTTCCCCTCCAAAACAGTTAGCCCCACATGACTCCCCGACAGGCCCTAATAATCGAAACCCCCATGTGACCGACAGATTGGAGGCGAGCGTTGGTCTCGACACCGGCAGGTTAGTGAATCCGCTCCCCGCTTCCATAGTGTCCTATCGCGGCTGCAAGCTGTCACATTAAGGCGGGGACAGAGATGGAAAAGAGTAGCCTTCATACTCATCCTAACGTTGTATTTCTTTACTCCGGAGCCCAATTTAGTCTACTTGGGCTCCGGAGGTGGGTTATGGACATTTCATTTGAACAACTCCTGTTCCTTGCCATTTAAAAAATAAATAAACTAATTAGCTTTTTTTTATAGGTCTATCTATTTCACAACTCAAATCTGGCCTGAGTTTACAATTCTCAGATTAACAATTACATGGCTAAAATATAAAGTACATCATATAGCAACAACTGTATGCAAAATAATTCAAGTGGAAACACATTGCTTTGGGTCTGTCTTTTGTAAAATAGTTGTCGTGATTACCTTCATACATTTATATTTCTGAGCTACCCTTGCAAGAGTAATCTAAAGGAATTTTCTGTACACTTTCCCACTTTATCGAACAATTCCGCCAGGGAATGAGACCAGACTGTAGACTTGCTTATGGTGTGCTGATCTCTTTGTCAATACGTTCCACTGCTACCACTTGTCTCTTGCAAGTGTATGGATGGTCAGGTGTACACTTCCTTTGTGTGTGTGTGTGTGTGTGTGTGTGTGTGTGTGTGTGTGTGTGTGTGCGTGCGTGCGTGCGTGCGTGCGTGTGTGTGTGTGTGTGTGTGTGTGTGCGCGTGCGTGCGTGCGTGCGTGTGTGCGTGCGTGCGTGCGTGCCGTGTGTGTGTGTGTGTGTGTGTGTGTGTGTGTGTGTGTGTGTGTGTGTGTGTGTGTGTGTGTGTGTGTGTGTGTGTGTGTGTGTGTGAAGGTGAGAGATGTAATGCAGTGTAATGACTTGGCTGGTCAAAGGAAGCAGAGATTCTCAGTGTGTGTTAATGTTTGAGAGATCCAAAGCATACAATCACTTTCTATCACATTTCTGTCTTAAAGGGTAATACCACTCAAAACGATATTTTGGTATTTGTTTCATTAGTCCGCTGTTGATACAGTCCCATAGTGTTTTGCATGTCAGCAATCAAGTTTTCAAGATATAGTACTTTCAACATACAGAAACTGTCACATTATGATGCCATTTTGTAAATATGACATAATGGATGAAACCAAATGTATTTTTATGTTATGTCTTGCACACACATTTTGGGTGTTAGTCAGTTTTTTATAGTCCAAGGTTGGTGTCACAGTTGTAAGTAAGGGTCAATATAGTCTGTCAATTTTCAAAACTAATAATTGTGTATCTGAATAATATGTGCATAACAAATGGTTTCCTCACACTGTAGAAAGTGCAGCTGAAATGAAGAATATTTATATCTAGACTAGCAACGTGGTCTCATGACAATTCGTATTATTCTGTATGTAAATATGTGACAGTCCATTTAGTATGATATATTACGTTACATTAGGTTATATGAATGGAATAGCAGTTGTACAATATCATACAAATTATAGGATGTATAGTATCATACCTCTTACCCTGTCGTGCAATAGCATACAAATTGGATGACCTAAATTTATATCTTTCTCTGAGACCAGGTTGCTTGTTAAGCATAACAACAAAGGAGAATTACTGGGAGAATTGAATTTGGCGGTTAAGGGAACTAATGACAAAGGTTAGGATAATCAACAAACGTAAAAGGTTAGGAAAACTAAAAGAACAAAGCTTAGGAGAATTTACGTAGCAGGTGAATTGGGTTAAGTTTAGAATAACAGTTAAGGGAAGAGTTAGCTAATATATGACTCAAACACTCAGCCTTTGGATTGCTAGATGGTCAAGGATTACACCCATCCATCCTCCCTGACCAACCTTCCTACTTTCGTTTCTTAATAAAGTAAACTAGTAGGTATCATTGGTCTTTGAGTTTCTCATAAATACTTATGTATGTTTCATATGGCTCTGAGGCCAGTTTGTCACTTATGTTAATATTTTCTTTCTGTACACTGACTAATTTATGCTGCTAGAAATCCCTTTCCAGGCCTCCCGTGTGGCGCAGTGGTCTAAGGCACTGCTTCGCAGTGCTAGATGTGCCACTAGAGATCCTGGTTCGAGATCCTGGTTCGGACATGACTGGGAGACCCATGGGGCGATGCACAATTGGCCTAGCGTCGTCTGGGTTAGGGGAGGGTTTGGCCGTCAGGGATGTCCTTGTCCCATCACGGTGATCACGCTCTAGCGACTCCTGTGGCAGTCCGGGTGCATGCACACTGACACCGTCGACAGGTGTACGGCGTTTCCTCCTACACATTGTTGTGGCTGGCTTCCGGGTTAAGTAGACATTGTGTCAAGAAGCAGTGCCGCTTTGTTGGGTTGTGTTTCGAGGACGCACGGCTCTCGACCTTCGCCTCTCCCGAGTCCGTACAGGAGTTGCAGCGATGGGACAAGACTGTAACTACCAATTGGATACCACGAAATTGGGGAGAAAAATGGGTAAAACAACAACAACAATAAGAAATCCCTGTCCACTGTGAGTAATAACACATACAGGGGCTCCCATTCACTCAATATGTGAAAACAATATGGTGATTTTTATTTATTCATTCGATTGGATGTGTGTTAAATATATATCTAGATTTGTTTTGTAAAATACGTGTCGTCTTTGGATAAACTTTGGCATCTCTATCGTTTTGGGACATTGAGTATAACATGGCTTTCGATAGGAGATATGTAAAAAAGATGACTTCACACAAACAAACAGCATAAAAAAAACATCAGGATTGGCACATCCAGACCAGTCAGGGATGCAAATGATGCACCTTAAAAAGCCATCAGGTAGGGGACTTGACAGACAATAATGAGAATCGCTGAATCTTTTATAAGGTTAACACTCAAATTTTCCAGTCAGCTGTCACACAAGAAACAATTTAGCACAAGCATGCGGGGGAAATAAACCTTCATCATCTCATTAAAGTTGACAGGGCCCAGGACCGGCAGCTCTCGGCGCCAGGCAGCGCCACCTCATTTTGTGTTGGTAATTTGCAGCAGAGACAGACCTCTCTCCACCAGTAAGAGAGAGGCAGAGAGAGGTGAAATTATGAGGAAAGCAATAGCGAAGGGGAATGGCAGAGGCTCTTGGAGTGAGTGCAGAAGAAAGGGGAGGAAGGATGGAAGGAGGTAGGGAAGGTGGGAATATGGCTAGCTCACCAGGAGTCTGATTCTCCTTTAATTGGAAGCATTGGGCATTGTCAACTGAGGATTCTCAGCCACTCATGACAGGTAGAGCCGTCAGAATGATAACCCACTTGTCAGTGCAAAAGACCAATAAAAACAAACCACTTTTGATTTAATTGGAGAGGCCTAGTCTGTGTGTGTGTGTCAGAGAGAGTGATTGACTGAGTGGATCGCTGGAGGGCAAGGGGTAAGGGGTGCATGTGTGTGTGTGCGTGTATGTGTGTACAGTTTGGTGTCTGTAAAATAAATCATCACTCTAGCCTTCAGTAGCACTCCCTTCATCACCTCGCTGCCCCTCTCTCATCCTTGGCCAGGCAGGAGCCAGGGAAGAGCGAGGGGAGAGCCAGGGGAGAGCCAGGGGAGAACGAGGTGAGAGCCAGGGGGATTAGCCAGGGGAGAGCCAGGGGAGAACGAGGTGAGAGCCAGGGGGATTAGCCAGGGGAGAGCCAGGGGAGAACGAGGTGAGAGCCAGGGGGATTAGCCAGGGGAGAGCCAGGGGAGAACGAGGTGAGAGCCAGGGGGATTAGCCAGGGGAGAGCCAGGGGAGAACGAGGTGAGAGCCAGGGGGATTAGCCAGGGGAGAGCCAGGGGAGAATGAGGTGAGAGCCAGGGGGATTAGCCAGGGGAGAGCCAGAACCAGTAGCGGTGCGTGGGTGAGGATGTAGTTTGAGGTTTTGATGTTGGTGTGCTGTGCCTTTTTTTCTCCACACATAGTGTTGTGTTCCTTCCAAACAACTCAACTGTAGTTTCATTTGTCCACAGAATATTTTGCCAGTAGCGCCGTGGAACATCCAGGCGCACTTTTGCAAACTTCAGACGTGCAGCAATGTTTTTTTTGGACAGCAGTGGCTTCTTACGTTTTGTCCTCCCTTGAACACCATTCTTGTTTAGTGTTTTACGTATCGTAGACTCGTCAACAGAGATGTTAGAATGTTCCAGAGATTTCTCTAAGTCTTTAGCTGACAGTCTAGGATTCTTCTTAACCTCATTGTGCATTCTGCGCTGTGCTTTTGCAGTCATCTTTGCAGAACGGCCACTCCTAGGGAGAGTAACAACAGTGCTGAACTTTCTCCATTTATAGACACTTTGTCTTACCATGGAGTGATGAACATCAAGGCTTTTAGAGATTCTTTTGTAAACCTTTCCAGCTTTATGCAAGTCAACAATTCTTAATCTTAGGTCTTCTGAGATCTCTTTAGTTCAAGGCATGGTTCACATCAGGCAGTGCTTCTTGTGAATAGCAAACTCAAATTTTGTGACTGTTTTTATAGTGCAAGGCAGCTCTAACCAACATCTCTAATCTGGTCTCATTGATTGGACTCCAGGTTAGCTGACTCCTGACTCCAATGAGCTTTTGGAGAAGTCATTATCCTTGGGGTTCAACCTACACTTTGAATGTTTAAATGATGTATGTGTTGTGATAATTGTGTTGTTTGCTCTATAACTTGTTAGTTCATATGCCTTGCCACTGTGATATACAGCATATGCCTAAGACTGAGACAATAAGAAGACACAGTGGCAGAATAAATTCAACTACACCTGTTTCATCATTAAACCGGAGAGCAACATCTTTCCGGTGAAGTCCACAAAACATATTGAATGTAACAAATAGTTACATGACCTACGGCATGACCAAGCAAGTTAATGTTTCAGACATTTTCAGACTACTTAAGAACTATTGATTTAGAAGCACAGAGAGTTACCGCAAGTTGCAAAAGAAAACAGGCGCTGCCTCCACTATTCCAGCAGGGGAGAGCCAGGGGAGAGCCAGGGGAGAACCAGGTGGTCAGTAGCCACTGGCCTCCCAGGGCGTCAGAGATAAAGTAGGAGAGATAGGAGAGACAGGGTTTGATTCAGTGCCAGGGGACTCCTAGCCCGGGGTTGTGACATCAGAGCATTCACAGGTAGTATCACATTTTCATTTCATTTCATTACAGTACAACGGTGTGATTTGTTTGATTGTAGCTAGCTACATAGCTAGCTACATAGCCGTCTTTGTATCAAAGATAATTGTGTAGTCTAGAGCGATTTTCTAGGTTAGCTAGCCAGCTATTGTTGTTCTTTTAACGCAACGTAACGTAAACAACACTACTAGCTAGCCAGCTAGCCCCCGAATAGCAGCACTGCAGAAACTATTACACTCAACGGAACGACTTGATTAGTGTAGTGTCAACAACGCACCCACTGCCAGCTAGCCTACTTCAGCAGTACTGTATCATTTTAATCATTTTAGTCAATAAGATTCTTGCTACGTAAGCTTAACCTTCTGAACATTCGAGACGTGTAGTCCACTTGTCATTCCAATCTCCTTTGCATTAGCGTAGCCTCTTCTGTAGCCTGTCAACTATGTGTCTGTCTATCCCTGTTCTCTCCTCTCTGCACAGACCATACAAACGCTCCACACCGCGTGGCCGCGGCCACCCTAATCTGGTGGTCCCAGCGCACACGACCCACGTGGAGTTCCAGGTCTCCGGTAGCCTCTGGAACTGCCGATCTGCGGTCAACAAGGCAGAGTTCATCTCAGCCTATGCCTCCCTCCAGTCCCTCGACTTCTTGGCACTGACGGAAACATGGATCACCACAGATAACACTGCTACTCCTACTGCTCTCTCTTCGTCCGCCCACGTGTTCTCGCACACCCCGAGAGCTTCTGGTCAGCGGGGTGGTGGCACCGGGATCCTCATCTCTCCCAAGTGGTCATTCTCTCTTTCTCCCCTTACCCATCTGTCTATCGCCTCCTTTGAATTCCATGCTGTCACAGTTACCAGCCCTTTCAAGCTTAACATCCTTATCATTTATCGCCCTCCAGGTTCCCTCGGAGAGTTCATCAATGAGCTTGATGCCTTGATAAGCTCCTTTCCTGAGGACGGCTCACCTCTCACAGTTCTGGGCGACTTTAACCTCCCCACGTCTACCTTTGACTCATTCCTCTCTGCCTCCTTCTTTACACTCCTCTCCTCTTTTGACCTCACCCTCTCACCTTCCCCCCCTACTCACAAGGCAGGCAATACGCTCGACCTCATCTTTACTAGATGCTGTTCTTCCACTAACCTCATTGCAACTCCCCTCCAAGTCTCCGACCACTACCTTGTATCCTTTTCCCTCTCGCTCTCATCCAACACCTCCCACACTGCCCCTACTCGGATGGTATCGCGCCGTCCCAACCTTTGCTCTCTCTCCCCCGCTACTCTCTCCTCTTCCATCCTATCATTTCTTCCCTCTGCTCAAACCTTCTCCAACCTATCTCCTGATTCTGCCTCCTCAACCCTCCTCTCCTCCCTCTCTGCATCCTTTGACTCTCTATGTCCCCTATCCTCCAGGCCGGCTCGGTCCTCCCCTCCCGCTCCGTGGTCGATGACTCATTGCGAGCTCACAGAACAGGGCTCCGGGCAGCCGAGCGGAAAGGGAGGAAAACTCGCCTCCCTGCGGACCTGGCATCCTTTCACTCCCTCCTCTCTACATTTTCCTCCTTTGTCTCTGCTGCTAAAGCCACTTTCTACCACGCTAAATTCCAAGCATCTGCCTCTAACCCTAGGAAGCTCTTTGCCACCTTCTCCTCCCTCCTGAATCCTCCTTCCCCCCCCTCCTCCCTCTCTGCAGATGACTTCGTCAACCATTTTGAAAAGAAGGTCGACGACATCCGATCCTCGTTTGCTAAGTCAAACGACACCGCTGGTTCTGCTCACACTGCCCTACCCTGTGCTCTGACCTCTTTCTCCCCTCTCTCTCCAGATGAAATCTCGCGTCTTGTGACGGCCGGCCGCCCAACAACCTGCCCGCTTGACCCTATCCCCTCCTCTCTTCTCCAGACTATTTCCGGAGACCTTCTCCCTTACCTTACCTCACCTCGCTCATCAACTCATCCCTGACCGCTGGCTACGTCCCTTCCGTCGTCAAGAGAGCGAGAGTTGCACCCCTTCTGAAAAAACCTACACTCGATCCCTCCGATGTCAACAATTACAGACCAGTATCCCTTCTTTCTTTTCTCTCCAAAACTCTTGAACGTGCCGTCCTTGGCCAGCTCTCCCGCTATCTCTCTCTGAATGACCTTCTTGATCCAAATCAGTCAGGTTTCAAGACTAGTCATTCAACTGAGACTGCTCTCCTCTGTATCACGGAGGTGCTCCGCACTGCTAAAGCTAACTCTCTCTCCTCTGCTCTCATCCTTCTAGATCTATCGGCTGCCTTCGATACTGTGAACCATCAGATCCTCCACTCCATCCTCTCCGAGTTGGTCATCTCCGGCGCAGCCCACGCTTGGATTGCGTCCTACCTGACAGGTCGCTCCTACCAGGTGGCGTGGCGAGAATCTGTCTCCTCACCACGCGCTCTCACCACTGGTGTCCCCCAGGGCTCTGTTCTAGGCCCTCTCCTATTCTCGCTATACACCAAGTCACTTGGCTCTGTCATAACCTCACATGGTCTCTCCTATCATTGCTATGCAGACGACACACAATTAATCTTCTCCTTTCCCCCTTCTGATGACCAGGTGGCGAATCGCATCTCTGCATGTCTGGCAGACATATCAGTGTGGATGACGGATCACCACCTCAAGCTGAACCTCGGCAAGACGGAGCTGCTCTTCCTCCCGGGAAGGACTGCCCGTTCCATGATCTCGCCATCACGGTTGACAACTCCATTGTGTCCTCCTCCCAGAGTGCTAAGAACCTTGGCGTGATCCTGGACAACACCCTGTCGTTCTCAACCAACATCAAGGCGGTGGCCCGTTCCTGTAGGTTCATGCTCTACAACATCCGCAGAGTACGACCCTGCCTCACACAGGAAGCGGCGCAGGTCCTAATCCAGGCACTTGTCATCTCCCGTCTGGATTACTGCAACTCGCTGTTGGCTGGGCTCCCTGCCTGTGCCATTAAACCCCTTCAACTCATCCAGAACGCCGCAGCCCGTCTGGTGTTCAACCTTCCGAAGTTCTCTCACGTCACCCCGCTCCTCCGTTCTCTCCACTGGCTTCCAGTTGAAGCTCGCATCCGCTACAAGACCATGGTGCTTGCCTACGGAGCTGTGAGGGGAACGGCACCTCAGTACCTCCAGGCTCTGATCAGGCCCTACACCCAAACAAGGGCACTGCGTTCATCCACCTCTGGCCTGCTCGCCTCCCTACCACTGAGGGAGTACAGCTCCCGCTCAGCCCAGTCAAAACTGTTCGCTGCTCTGGCCCCCCAATGGTGGAACAAACTCCCTCACGACGCCAGGACAGCGGAGTCAATCACCACCTTCCGGAGACACCTGAAACCCCACCTCTTTAAGGAATACCTAGGATAGGATAAGTAATCCCTCTCACCCCCCTTTAAGATTTAGATGCACTATTGTAAAGTGACTGCTCCACTGGATGTCATAAGGTGAATGCACCAATTTGTAAGTCGCTCTGGATAAGAGCGTCTGCTAAATGACTTAAATGTAAATGTAAATGTAAATGTAACTCCATGAGTGGTTCCTTTCTACCATAGTTCCATATCAACACTCCTATCTCATGAGACCACAGAAAGGCTGATGACAAAATAGTGCGTACAGTATATTTATAGTGTAGTATAGTCTACGAGAGGTCACCTGATAGAGTGAGATGAATACATGTAAATGTGCAGTATGTGCCTGTGGATTGCCTTCTGACGTGGACTTCCATCTGTGATTCTGAGTACATTCTTATTAGTTGTGTTTGTGGGAGTCTGTGTATATGTTCATTTAACATACATTTAATTTATTGGGACAATCTTGGCATACTGTCTTAATCAAATAGTCGATGTACTGTATGTCTCATGACTGAGGGCCCATCCTTGTTCCAGAACACAGACCCTCCTGCTCTGTATGCACAGTGTGCCTCTACAAGCCAGTGGTTTATTATTCTTGACAGAGTTCAATGAACACATCTGGTCCGAGGCAGCGAGGAGACGGAGAGAAGTTGCCAACAGGGAAGAGAGGAGCGAGAGAATGGAGGCCAATGGCTGAGTGTCTGGAGAAGCAGAGGACGAGGTGCTCCAACCATCCATCATATCCAGCCCCTGGTAAAAGAAAGCCAAGTCCCCTAAACAAAACCCTGACCCTCTTCTCCATGACCCCCGATCCACAGTCATGAGGCCAAGGTCTGAGCCAGGCACTGTCACAGAGCCCATTATCACACTTGGCGCTGGAACTGAGGAACTCCGGCTCTTACTTCGAGGAGAAGTCATCAGTTGGCTGCCTTTTGTGTGTTTTTGTTCTTTTCTTTAAGTGGACTGCAGCAGTTTTGATTATATTTCAGTCCAAATAAAATACGTTGTTGAGGTAGTGAACAACACTATCTTCAGCCTCAAAGAATGGTGTTGGAATATGGGGAACGATTGTAATAGGGGACATTATTGCATACAATATTTACAATTAATCTAACACCAATGAGTACCTCTCCTGTAATTAGTTATCCCACATTAGAGTGGCAATAAAAGCTGATGGGATGTGGGGTTAAAGACTGAGAGAAAGTATATTTTTCTTCTGTAAGGTGCCATAGTTCAATGCTAGTGTGTTGTCCTGAGTGATGGTGGGTCGGTGCGGTGGGCTCAGGTTGGGGCGAGGGTCCCTTCCAGCTGCCAAAGGGAGACACACACAAGCTGGTGGACAGTCCCCAGGACTCCAGGGGGTAGAGAACCAGTGTTGCCCCCTTACCCGTTTCACTCCATGTGTGGGGTTAGGGTTAGGAAAGCTACTATGGTGTCAATGAATCACTGCATTCGTGTCAGCAGACAGGACATATTCTACTCACAAGACTAATTACTTCTGTGTCCGCTGTCCAGCTAGTTGGGTGAATGGATGTGTTGGAAGTCTGTACAGTATGTTGAATGTAATACCCTTGTTAGATGGATAACATTGGCCTAATGTCAACACAGTACTGTAGTCTTCATTCTCAAGTTCAACATCTTACTTTTAGATTGTTCTAGTCCTGACAGAATGGTTGATCCCAATCTTATTGTAGGCCACAGTTTTGCTTGTTGACACACACACACACACACACACACACACACACACACACACACACACACACACACACACACACACACACACACACACACACACACACACACACACACACACACACACACACACACACACACACACACACACACACACACACACACACACACACACACACACACACACACACACACACACACACACACGTGGGGTCGCAACATCTCAATTATCACACCTCCTATCTGTGGTTAGACTGGGCTCCCAATCCTCCAGTCAGAACCAACCCCCCCCCCCCCTCACACCCCACCCTCGCCTCACCCGCCGTGACTTTTATTGCTTCATTAGTAGGCTCCACATGCTCCAGTGCACACCCACGCTCCACAAGCCCACAAACCCTAACAAGTCTGGGCAGACGTGGGGATGATGAGCAGACCCTAGGCCACCGCTCCACACCGTGCCATCCAGGCCCACATAGGCTTCCTACTCCTGGGATAGAGATGATGGGAGTAGTGGGGCGCATGGGGCTCATTAACCGAGCGGTAGAACAGTCTATATAAGTCAGTACATATGTACTGTAAGTCATTTATAAACAGTACTCAGGCTACACTTTACACATGAGTAGAGCTCGATGGATTACTTTTCAATACATTCATGTTTTCCGTTGATACATACATGGCATTGTAGGAGCTGTTTTGCCCTGTGTTTGTGTCCTTTTGTGTGTTATGTATACACTGAGTGTACACTGGGACCTGAAACTGGTGCTGGTTCGAGAAGACCATTAGGTACTGCTGCCGCTTCCTGTTTCTCCTCCTCCTTCAGAGACAACTCAACATGAAGGATTCACATCTTCATATCATGCTCTTCTTTTAAATATATTAGTCGTGCTCATGAAATGTAGGCCCCACTCTGAGGGGTTGCACGAAAAACGAACATTTCAAAGGGACTCTGATTGGTAAAAGTGGGCCAACAATAAAAACAGTATCTTGCCTAAAGTTGTCGTAGCGTCCATTTGTTTACTTTTTTCGTTTGAGTTGAATTCATTACAAATGGTTGTCCAGGCATTCTTCTTCTTGTTCTCTGTTGATGAATCTCGCTGTTTGTTCTCCATAATTGGGTGGTTTGACACGAATTCACATCAATTCACATTTCACATCAAAAGGGCTAGCTTCAAGAAGTCACTGAAATTCTTTGAACGTTTCGTTTTGACCTCCGTCCATTGTTTGGTTTAGGTGACTTGTTCCAATTCCACACAATGTTTATGTATTAGTGTCCCATCTCTGGTTTTGAATGCATCCTCAGGTCAGCACATCGTTAATCTAATCAGGCTTCACACTCCCTAATCTAGAACCGTGTTTCCCAACCCTGGTCCTCCAGTACCCCCAACAGCACACATTTTCATTGTAGCCCTGATCAAACACACCTCATTCAACTGATTGAGGGCTTGATGATTAGTTGACAAGTTGAATCAGGTGTGATTGTCCAGGGTTACAATACAATGTGTAATGTTGGGGGTACTGGAGGACCGGAGTTGGGAAACACTGGTCGAGAACAAATTAATCTGAAACTAAGCAACGTCTCAGAAAGAAAAAATCTGGATAAATTTGAGTAGAATTAGCCTAGTCCTGATTTAAATTAAACTCTATCTGTGAAACTGCCCCTCAGTGTAAATTGTATGTCAAGGATTATTTAAACTTTTTGTACACTAGAGGGCACTATATGCTGGGGTCATGGGTCACTGGTCACATGTGTATATAAGTAGTACAGGTGACCAGGAAGGGGTAGTACAGGTGACCAGGAAGGGGTAGTACAGGTGACCAGGAAGGGTTAGTACAGGTGACCCGTAAGGGGTAGTACAGGTGACCAGGAAGGGTTAGTACAGGTGACCAGGAAGGGTTAGTACAGGTGACCAGGAAGGGTTAGTACAGGTGACCAGGAAGAGGTAGTACAGGTGACCAGGAAGGGGTAGTACAGGTGACCAGGAAGGGTTAGTACAGGTGACCAGGAAGGGTTAGTACAGGTGACCAGGAAGAGGTAGTACAGGTGACCAGGAAGGGGTAGTACAGGTGACCAGGAAGGGTTAGTACAGGTGACCAGGAAGGGGTAGTACAGGTGACCAGGAAGGGTTAGTACAGGTGACCAGGAAGAGGTAGTACAGGTGACCAGGAAGGGTTAGTACAGGTGACCAGGAAGGGTTAGTACAGGTGACCAGGAAGGGTTAGTACAGGTGACCAGGAAGGGGTAGTACAGGTGACCAGGAAGGCTTAGTACAGGTGACCAGGAAGAGGTAGTACAGGTGACCAGGAAGGGTTAGTACAGGTGACCAGGAAGAGGTAGTACAGGTGACCAGGAAGGGTTAGTACAGGTGACCAGGAAGGGTTAGTACAGGTGACCAGGAAGGGGTAGTACAGGTGACCAGGAAGGGTTAGTACAGGTGACCAGGAAGGGTTAGTACAGGTGACCAGGAAGAGGTAGTACAGGTGACCAGGAAGGGGTAGTACAGGCGACCAGGAAGGGGTAGTACAGTTGACCAGGAAGGGGTAGTACAGGTGACCAGGAAGGGGTAGTACAGGTGACCAGGAAGAGGTAGTACAGGTGACCAGGAAGAGGTAGTACAGGTGACCAGGAAGGGGTAGTACAGGTGACCAGGAAGGGTTAGTACAGGTGACCAGGAAGGGTTAGTACAGGTGACCAGGAAGGGTTAGTACAGGTGACCAGGAAGGGTTAGTACAGGTGACCAGAAAGGGGTAGTACAGGTGACCAGAAAGGGTTAGTACAGGTGACCAGAAAGGGGTAGTACAGGTGACCAGAAAGGGGTAGTACAGGTGACCAGAAAGGGTTAGTACAGGTGACCAGGAAGAGGTAGTACAGGTGACCAGGAAGGGTTAGTACAGGTGACCAGGAAGGGTTAGTACAGGTGACCAGGAAGGGGTAGTACAGGTGACCAGGAAGGGGTAGTACAGGTGACCAGGAAGGGGTAGTACAGGTGACCAAGAAGGGGTAGTACAGGTGACCAGGAAGGGTTAGTACAGGTGACCAGGAAGGGTTAGTACAGGTGACCAGGAAGGGTTAGTACAGGTGACCAGGAAGGGTTAGTACAGGTGACCAGGAAGAGGTAGTACAGGTGACCAGGAAGGGTTAGTACAGGTGACCAGGAAGAGGTAGTACAGGTGACCAGGAAGGGTTAGTACAGGTGACCAGGAAGAGGTAGTACAGGTGACCAGGAAGGGTTAGTACAGGTGACCAGGAAGGGTCAGTACAGGTGACCAGGAAGGGTTAGTACAGGTGACCAGGAAGGGTTAGTACAGGTGACCAGGAAGGGTTAGTACAGGTGACCAGGAAGAGGTAGTACAGGTGACCAGGAAGGGGTAGTACAGGTGACCAGGAAGGGGTAGTACTGGTGACCAGGAAGGGTTAGTACAGGTGACCAGGAAGAGGTAGTACAGGTGACCAGGAAGAGGTAGTACAGGTGACCAGGAAGGGTTAGTACAGGTGACCAGGAAGGGTTAGTACAGGTGACCAGGAAGAGGTAGTACAGGTGACCAGGAAGGGTTAGTACAGGTGACCAGGAAGGGTTAGTACAGGTGACCAGGAAGAGGTAGTACAGGTGACCAGGAAGAGGTAGTACAGGTGACCAGGAAGGGGTAGTACAGGTGACCAGGAAGAGGTAGTACAGGTGACCAGGAAGGGGTAGTACAGGTGACCAGGAAGAGGTAGTACAGGTGACCAGGAAGGGGTAGTACAGGTGACCAGGAAGAGGTAGTACAGGTGACCAGGAAGGGGTAGTACAGGTGACCAGGAAGAGGTAGTACAGGTGACCAGGAAGGGGTAGTACAGGTGACCAGGAAGGGGTAGTACTGGTGACCAGGAAGGGTTAGTACAGGTGACCAGGAAGGGTTAGTACAGGTGACCAGGAAGGGTTAGTACAGGTGACCAGAAAGAGGTAGTACAGGTGACCAGGAAGGGTTAGTACAGGTGACCAGGAAGGGTTAGTACAGGTGACCAGGAAGGGTTAGTACAGGTGACCAGGAAGGGTTAGTACAGGTGACCAGAAAGAGGTAGTACAGGTGACCAGGAAGGGTTAGTACAGGTGACCAGGAAGGGTTAGTACAGGTGACCAGGAAGGGTTAGTACAGGTGACCAGAAAGGGGTAGTACAGGTGACCAGGAAGGGTTAGTACAGGTGACCAGAAAAGGTTAGTACAGGTGACCAGGAAGAGGTAGTACAGGTGACCAGGAAGGGGTAGTACAGGTGACCAGGAAGGGTTAGTACAGGTGACCAGGAAGGGTTAGTACAGGTAACCAGGAAGAGGTAGTACAGGTGACCAGGAAGGGTTAGTACAGGTGACCAGGAAGAGGTAGTACAGGTGACCAGGAAGAGGTAGTACAGGTGACCAGGAAGGGTTAGTACAGGTGACCAGGAAGGGTTAGTACAGGTGACCAGGAAGGGGTAGTACAGGTGACCAGGAAGGGGTAGTACAGGTGACCAGGAAGGGTTAGTACAGGTGACCAGGAAGGGTTAGTACAGGTGACCAGGAAGAGGTAGTACAGGTGACCAGGAAGGGTTAGTACAGGTGACCAGGAAGGGGTAGTACAGGTGACCAGGAAGGGGTAGTACAGGTGACCAGGAAGGGGTAGTACAGGTGACCAGGAAGGGTTAGTACAGGTGACCAGGAAGGGTTAGTACAGATGACCAGGAAGGGGTAGTACAGGTGACCAGGAAGAGGTAGTACAGGTGACCAGGAAGAGGTAGTACAGGTGACCAGGAAGAGGTAGTACAGGTGACCAGGAAGAGGTAGTACAGTGACCAGGAAGAGGTAGTACAGGTGACCAGGAAGGGGTAGTACAGGTGACCAGGAAGGGGTAGTACAGGTGACCAGGAAGGGTTAGTACAGGTGACCAGGAAGAGGTAGTACAGGTGACCAGGAAGAGGTAGTACAGGTGACCAGGAAGAGGTAGTACAGGTGACCAGGAAGGGTTAGTACAGGTGACCAGGAAGGGTTAGTACAGGTGACTAGGAAGGGTTAGTACAGGTGACCAGGAAGGGTTAGTACAGGTGACCAGGAAGGGTTAGTACAGGTGACCAGGAAGGGTTAGTACAGGTGACCAGGAAGGGTTAGTACAGGTGACCAGGAAGGGTTAGTACAGGTGACCAGGAAGAGGCAGTACAGGTGACCAGGAAGGGTTAGTACAGGTGACCAGGAAGGGTTAGTACAGGTGACCAGGAAGGGTTAGTACAGGTGACCAGGAAGGGTTAGTACAGGTGACCAGGAAGGGTTAGTACAGGTGACCAGGAAGAGGTAGTACAGGTGACCAGGAAGAGGTAGTACAGGTGACCAGGAAGGGTTAGTACAGGTGACCAGGAAGGGTTAGTACAGGTGACCAGGAAGGGTTAGTACAGGTGACCAGGAAGGGTTAGTACAGGTGACCAGGAAGGGTTAGTACAGGTGACCAGGAAGAGGTAGTACAGGTGACCAGGAAGGGGTAGTACAGGTGACCAGGAAGGGTTAGTACAGGTGACCAGGAAGGGTTAGTACAGGTGACCAGGAAGAGGTAGTACAGGTGACCAGGAAGGGGTAGTACAGGTGACCAGGAAGGGTTAGTACAGGTGACCAGGAAGGGTTAGTACAGGTGACCAGGAAGGGTTAGTACAGGTGACCAGGAAGAGGTAGTACAGGTGACCAGGAAGGGGTAGTACAGGTGACCAGGAAGGGTTAGTACAGGTGACCAGGAAGGGGTAGTACAGGTGACCAGGAAGGGTTAGTACAGGTGACCAGGAAGAGGTAGTACAGGTGACCAGGAAGGGTTAGTACAGGTGACCAGGAAGGGTTAGTACAGGTGACCAGGAAGGGTTAGTACAGGTGACCAGGAAGGGGTAGTACAGGTGACCAGGAAGGCTTAGTACAGGTGACCAGGAAGAGGTAGTACAGGTGACCAGGAAGGGTTAGTACAGGTGACCAGGAAGAGGTAGTACAGGTGACCAGGAAGGGTTAGTACAGGTGACCAGGAAGGGTTAGTACAGGTGACCAGGAAGGGGTAGTACAGGTGACCAGGAAGGGTTAGTACAGGTGACCAGGAAGGGTTAGTACAGGTGACCAGGAAGAGGTAGTACAGGTGACCAGGAAGGGGTAGTACAGGCGACCAGGAAGGGGTAGTACAGTTGACCAGGAAGGGGTAGTACAGGTGACCAGGAAGGGGTAGTACAGGTGACCAGGAAGAGGTAGTACAGGTGACCAGGAAGAGGTAGTACAGGTGACCAGGAAGGGGTAGTACAGGTGACCAGGAAGGGTTAGTACAGGTGACCAGGAAGGGTTAGTACAGGTGACCAGGAAGGGTTAGTACAGGTGACCAGGAAGGGTTAGTACAGGTGACCAGAAAGGGGTAGTACAGGTGACCAGAAAGGGTTAGTACAGGTGACCAGAAAGGGGTAGTACAGGTGACCAGAAAGGGGTAGTACAGGTGACCAGAAAGGGTTAGTACAGGTGACCAGGAAGAGGTAGTACAGGTGACCAGGAAGGGTTAGTACAGGTGACCAGGAAGGGTTAGTACAGGTGACCAGGAAGGGGTAGTACAGGTGACCAGGAAGGGGTAGTACAGGTGACCAGGAAGGGGTAGTACAGGTGACCAAGAAGGGGTAGTACAGGTGACCAGGAAGGGTTAGTACAGGTGACCAGGAAGGGTTAGTACAGGTGACCAGGAAGGGTTAGTACAGGTGACCAGGAAGGGTTAGTACAGGTGACCAGGAAGAGGTAGTACAGGTGACCAGGAAGGGTTAGTACAGGTGACCAGGAAGAGGTAGTACAGGTGACCAGGAAGGGTTAGTACAGGTGACCAGGAAGAGGTAGTACAGGTGACCAGGAAGGGTTAGTACAGGTGACCAGGAAGGGTCAGTACAGGTGACCAGGAAGGGTTAGTACAGGTGACCAGGAAGGGTTAGTACAGGTGACCAGGAAGGGTTAGTACAGGTGACCAGGAAGAGGTAGTACAGGTGACCAGGAAGGGTAGTACAGGTGACCAGGAAGGGGTAGTACTGGTGACCAGGAAGGGTTAGTACAGGTGACCAGGAAGAGGTAGTACAGGTGACCAGGAAGAGGTAGTACAGGTGACCAGGAAGGGTTAGTACAGGTGACCAGGAAGGGTTAGTACAGGTGACCAGGAAGAGGTAGTACAGGTGACCAGGAAGGGTTAGTACAGGTGACCAGGAAGGGTTAGTACAGGTGACCAGGAAGAGGTAGTACAGGTGACCAGGAAGAGGTAGTACAGGTGACCAGGAAGGGGTAGTACAGGTGACCAGGAAGAGGTAGTACAGGTGACCAGGAAGGGGTAGTACAGGTGACCAGGAAGAGGTAGTACAGGTGACCAGGAAGGGGTAGTACAGGTGACCAGGAAGAGGTAGTACAGGTGACCAGGAAGGGGTAGTACAGGTGACCAGGAAGAGGTAGTACAGGTGACCAGGAAGGGGTAGTACAGGTGACCAGGAAGGGGTAGTACAGGTGACCAGGAAGGGTTAGTACAGGTGACCAGGAAGGGTTAGTACAGGTGACCAGGAAGGGTTAGTACAGGTGACCAGGAAGAGGTAGTACAGGTGACCAGGAAGGGGTAGTACAGGTGACCAGGAAGGGGTAGTACTGGTGACCAGGAAGGGTTAGTACAGGTGACCAGGAAGGGTTAGTACAGGTGACCAGGAAGGGTTAGTACAGGTGACCAGAAAGAGGTAGTACAGGTGACCAGGAAGGGTTAGTACAGGTGACCAGGAAGGGTTAGTACAGGTGACCAGGAAGGGTTAGTACAGGTGACCAGGAAGGGTTAGTACAGGTGACCAGAAAGAGGTAGTACAGGTGACCAGGAAGGGTTAGTACAGGTGACCAGGAAGGGTTAGTACAGGTGACCAGGAAGGGTTAGTACAGGTGACCAGAAAGGGGTAGTACAGGTGACCAGGAAGGGTTAGTACAGGTGACCAGAAAAGGTTAGTACAGGTGACCAGGAAGAGGTAGTACAGGTGACCAGGAAGGGGTAGTACAGGTGACCAGGAAGGGTTAGTACAGGTGACCAGGAAGGGTTAGTACAGGTAACCAGGAAGAGGTAGTACAGGTGACCAGGAAGGGTTAGTACAGGTGACCAGGAAGAGGTAGTACAGGTGACCAGGAAGAGGTAGTACAGGTGACCAGGAAGGGTTAGTACAGGTGACCAGGAAGGGTTAGTACAGGTGACCAGGAAGGGGTAGTACAGGTGACCAGGAAGGGGTAGTACAGGTGACCAGGAAGGGTAGTACAGGTGACCAGGAAGGGTTAGTACAGGTGACCAGGAAGGGTTAGTACAGGTGACCAGGAAGAGGTAGTACAGGTGACCAGGAAGGGTTAGTACAGGTGACCAGGAAGGGTAGTACAGGTGACCAGGAAGGGGTAGTACAGGTGACCAGGAAGGGTAGTACAGGTGACCAGGAAGGGTTAGTACAGGTGACCAGGAAGGGTTAGTACAGATGACCAGGAAGGGGTAGTACAGGTGACCAGGAAGAGGTAGTACAGGTGACCAGGAAGAGGTAGTACAGGTGACCAGGAAGAGGTAGTACAGGTGACCAGGAAGAGGTAGTACAGTGACCAGGAAGAGGTAGTACAGGTGACCAGGAAGGGGTAGTACAGGTGACCAGGAAGGGGTAGTACAGGTGACCAGGAAGGGTTAGTACAGGTGACCAGGAAGAGGTAGTACAGGTGACCAGGAAGAGGTAGTACAGGTGACCAGGAAGAGGTAGTACAGGTGACCAGGAAGGGTTAGTACAGGTAACCAGGAAGAGGCAGTACAGGTGACCAGGAAGGGTTAGTACAGGTGACCAGGAAGGGTTAGTACAGGTGACCAGGAAGGGTTAGTACATGTGACCAGGAAGGGTTAGTACAGGTGACCAGGAAGGGTTAGTACAGGTGACCAGGAAGAGGTAGTACAGGTGACCAGGAAGAGGTAGTACAGGTGACCAGGAAGGGTTAGTACAGGTGACCAGGAAGGGTTAGTACAGGTGACCAGGAAGGGTTAGTACAGGTGACCAGGAAGGGTTAGTACAGGTGACCAGGAAGGGTTAGTACAGGTGACCAGGAAGAGGTAGTACAGGTGACCAGGAAGGGTTAGTACAGGTGACCAGGAAGAGGTAGTACAGGTGACCAGGAAGGGGTAGTACAGGTGACCAGGAAGGGTTAGCACAGGTGACCAGGAAGGGGTAGTACAGGTGACCAGGAAGGGTTAGTACAGGTGACCAGGAAGAGGTAGTACAGGTGACCAGGAAGGGTAGTACAGGTGACCAGGAAGGGTTAGTACAGGTGACCAGGAAGGGTTAGTACAGGTGACCAGGAAGGGTTAGTACAGGTGACCAGGAAGGGTTAGTACAGGTGACCAGAAAGGGGTAGTACAGGTGACCAGGAAGGGTTAGTACAGGTGACCAGAAAAGGTTAGTACAGGTGACCAGGAAGAGGTAGTACAGGTGACCAGGAAGGGTTAGTACAGGTGACCAGGAAGGGTTAGTACAGGTGACCAGGAAGGGTTAGTACAGGTGACCAGGAAGGGTTAGTACAGGTGACCAGAAAGAGGTAGTACAGGTGACCAGGAAGGGTTAGTACAGGTGACCAGGAAGGGTTAGTACAGGTGACCAGGAAGGGTTAGTACAGGTGACCAGAAAGGGGTAGTACAGGTGACCAGGAAGGGTTAGTACAGGTGACCAGAAAAGGTTAGTACAGGTGACCAGGAAGAGGTAGTACAGGTGACCAGGAAGGGGTAGTACAGGTGACCAGGAAGGGTTAGTACAGGTGACCAGGAAGGGTTAGTACAGGTAACCAGGAAGAGGTAGTACAGGTGACCAGGAAGGGTTAGTACAGGTGACCAGGAAGAGGTAGTACAGGTGACCAGGAAGAGGTAGTACAGGTGACCAGGAAGGGTTAGTACAGGTGACCAGGAAGGGTTAGTACAGGTGACCAGGAAGGGGTAGTACAGGTGACCAGGAAGGGGTAGTACAGGTGACCAGGAAGGGGTAGTACAGGTGACCAGGAAGGGTTAGTACAGGTGACCAGGAAGGGTTAGTACAGGTGACCAGGAAGAGGTAGTACAGGTGACCAGGAAGGGTTAGTACAGGTGACCAGGAAGGGGTAGTACAGGTGACCAGGAAGGGGTAGTACAGGTGACCAGGAAGGGGTAGTACAGGTGACCAGGAAGGGTTAGTACAGGTGACCAGGAAGGGTTAGTACAGATGACCAGGAAGGGGTAGTACAGGTGACCAGGAAGAGGTAGTACAGGTGACCAGGAAGAGGTAGTACAGGTGACCAGGAAGAGGTAGTACAGGTGACCAGGAAGAGGTAGTACAGTGACCAGGAAGAGGTAGTACAGGTGACCAGGAAGGGTAGTACAGGTGACCAGGAAGGGGTAGTACAGGTGACCAGGAAGGGTTAGTACAGGTGACCAGGAAGAGGTAGTACAGGTGACCAGGAAGAGGTAGTACAGGTGACCAGGAAGAGGTAGTACAGGTGACCAGGAAGGGTTAGTACAGGTAACCAGGAAGAGGCAGTACAGGTGACCAGGAAGGGTTAGTACAGGTGACCAGGAAGGGTTAGTACAGGTGACCAGGAAGGGTTAGTACATGTGACCAGGAAGGGTTAGTACAGGTGACCAGGAAGGGTTAGTACAGGTGACCAGGAAGAGGTAGTACAGGTGACCAGGAAGAGGTAGTACAGGTGACCAGGAAGGGTTAGTACAGGTGACCAGGAAGGGTTAGTACAGGTGACCAGGAAGGGTTAGTACAGGTGACCAGGAAGGGTTAGTACAGGTGACCAGGAAGGGTTAGTACAGGTGACCAGGAAGAGGTAGTACAGGTGACCAGGAAGGGTTAGTACAGGTGACCAGGAAGAGGTAGTACAGGTGACCAGGAAGGGGTAGTACAGGTGACCAGGAAGGGTTAGCACAGGTGACCAGGAAGGGTAGTACAGGTGACCAGGAAGGGTTAGTACAGGTGACCAGGAAGAGGTAGTACAGGTGACCAGGAAGGGTTAGTACAGGTGACCAGGAAGGGTTAGTACAGGTGACCAGGAAGGGTTAGTACAGGTGACCAGGAAGGGGTAGTACAGGTGACCAGGAAGGCTTAGTACAGGTGACCAGGAAGAGGTAGTACAGGTGACCAGGAAGGGTTAGTACAGGTGACCAGGAAGAGGTAGTACAGGTGACCAGGAAGGGTTAGTACAGGTGACCAGGAAGGGTTAGTACAGGTGACCAGGAAGGGGTAGTACAGGTGACCAGGAAGGGTTAGTACAGGTGACCAGGAAGGGTTAGTACAGGTGACCAGGAAGAGGTAGTACAGGTGACCAGGAAGGGGTAGTACAGGCGACCAGGAAGGGGTAGTACAGTTGACCAGGAAGGGGTAGTACAGGTGACCAGGAAGGGGTAGTACAGGTGACCAGGAAGAGGTAGTACAGGTGACCAGGAAGAGGTAGTACAGGTGACCAGGAAGGGGTAGTACAGGTGACCAGGAAGGGTTAGTACAGGTGACCAGGAAGGGTTAGTACAGGTGACCAGGAAGGGTTAGTACAGGTGACCAGGAAGGGTTAGTACAGGTGACCAGAAAGGGGTAGTACAGGTGACCAGAAAGGGTTAGTACAGGTGACCAGAAAGGGGTAGTACAGGTGACCAGAAAGGGGTAGTACAGGTGACCAGAAAGGGTTAGTACAGGTGACCAGGAAGAGGTAGTACAGGTGACCAGGAAGGGTTAGTACAGGTGACCAGGAAGGGTTAGTACAGGTGACCAGGAAGGGGTAGTACAGGTGACCAGGAAGGGGTAGTACAGGTGACCAGGAAGGGGTAGTACAGGTGACCAAGAAGGGGTAGTACAGGTGACCAGGAAGGGTTAGTACAGGTGACCAGGAAGGCTTAGTACAGGTGACCAGGAAGGGTTAGTACAGGTGACCAGGAAGGGTTAGTACAGGTGACCAGGAAGAGGTAGTACAGGTGACCAGGAAGGGTTAGTACAGGTGACCAGGAAGAGGTAGTACAGGTGACCAGGAAGGGTTAGTACAGGTGACCAGGAAGAGGTAGTACAGGTGACCAGGAAGGGTTAGTACAGGTGACCAGGAAGGGTCAGTACAGGTGACCAGGAAGGGTTAGTACAGGTGACCAGGAAGGGTTAGTACAGGTGACCAGGAAGGGTTAGTACAGGTGACCAGGAAGAGGTAGTACAGGTGACCAGGAAGGGGTAGTACAG
This sequence comes from Oncorhynchus gorbuscha, assembly GCF_021184085.1. Classification (NCBI taxonomy): domain Eukaryota; kingdom Metazoa; phylum Chordata; class Actinopteri; order Salmoniformes; family Salmonidae; genus Oncorhynchus; species Oncorhynchus gorbuscha. Next base: position 20,218,938 of record NC_060192.1, read on the forward strand.
GTGACCAGGAAGGGGTAGTACTGGTGACCAGGAAGGGTTAGTACAGGTGACCAGGAAGAGGTAGTACAGGTGACCAGGAAGAGGTAGTACAGGTGACCAGGAAGGGTTAGTACAGGTGACCAGGAAGGGTTAGTACAGGTGACCAGGAAGAGGTAGTACAGGTGACCAGGAAGGGTTAGTACAGGTGACCAGGAAGGGTTAGTACAGGTGACCAGGAAGAGGTAGTACAGGTGACCAGGAAGAGGTAGTACAGGTGACCAGGAAGGGGTAGTACAGGTGACCAGGAAGAGGTAGTACAGGTGACCAGGAAGGGGTAGTACAGGTGACCAGGAAGAGGTAGTACAGGTGACCAGGAAGGGGTAGTACAGGTGACCAGGAAGAGGTAGTACAGGTGACCAGGAAGGGGTAGTACAGGTGACCAGGAAGAGGAAGAGGTAGTACAGGTGACCAGGAAGGGGTAGTACAGGTGACCAGGAAGGGGTAGTACAGGTGACCAGGAAGGGTTAGTACAGGTGACCAGGAAGGGTTAGTACAGGTGACCAGGAAGGGTTAGTACAGGTGACCAGGAAGAGGTAGTACAGGTGACCAGGAAGGGGTAGTACAGGTGACCAGGAAGGGGTAGTACTGGTGACCAGGAAGGGTTAGTACAGGTGACCAGGAAGGGTTAGTACAGGTGACCAGGAAGGGTTAGTACAGGTGACCAGAAAGAGGTAGTACAGGTGACCAGGAAGGGTTAGTACAGGTGACCAGGAAGGGTTAGTACAGGTGACCAGGAAGGGTTAGTACAGGTGACCAGGAAGGGTTAGTACAGGTGACCAGAAAGAGGTAGTACAGGTGACCAGGAAGGGTTAGTACAGGTGACCAGGAAGGGTTAGTACAGGTGACCAGGAAGGGTTAGTACAGGTGACCAGAAAGGGGTAGTACAGGTGACCAGGAAGGGTTAGTACAGGTGACCAGAAAAGGTTAGTACAGGTGACCAGGAAGAGGTAGTACAGGTGACCAGGAAGGGGTAGTACAGGTGACCAGGAAGGGTTAGTACAGGTGACCAGGAAGGGTTAGTACAGGTAACCAGGAAGAGGTAGTACAGGTGACCAGGAAGGGTTAGTACAGGTGACCAGGAAGAGGTAGTACAGGTGACCAGGAAGGGTAGTACAGGTGACCAGGAAGGGTTAGTACAGGTGACCAGGAAGGGTTAGTACAGGTGACCAGGAAGGGGTAGTACAGGTGACCAGGAAGGGGTAGTACAGGTGACCAGGAAGGGGTAGTACAGGTGACCAGGAAGGGTTAGTACAGGTGACCAGGAAGGGTTAGTACAGGTGACCAGGAAGAGGTAGTACAGGTGACCAGGAAGGGTTAGTACAGGTGACCAGGAAGGGGTAGTACAGGTGACCAGGAAGGGGTAGTACAGGTGACCAGGAAGGGGTAGTACAGGTGACCAGGAAGGGTTAGTACAGGTGACCAGGAAGGGTTAGTACAGATGACCAGGAAGGGGTAGTACAGGTGACCAGGAAGAGGTAGTACAGGTGACCAGGAAGAGGTAGTACAGGTGACCAGGAAGAGGTAGTACAGGTGACCAGGAAGAGGTAGTACAGTGACCAGGAAGAGGTAGTACAGGTGACCAGGAAGGGGTAGTACAGGTGACCAGGAAGGGGTAGTACAGGTGACCAGGAAGGGTTAGTACAGGTGACCAGGAAGAGGTAGTACAGGTGACCAGGAAGAGGTAGTACAGGTGACCAGGAAGAGGTAGTACAGGTGACCAGGAAGGGTTAGTACAGGTGACCAGGAAGGGTTAGTACAGGTGACTAGGAAGGGTTAGTACAGGTGACCAGGAAGGGTTAGTACAGGTGACCAGGAAGGGTTAGTACAGGTGACCAGGAAGGGTTAGTACAGGTGACCAGGAAGGGTTAGTACAGGTGACCAGGAAGGGTTAGTACAGGTGACCAGGAAGAGGCAGTACAGGTGACCAGGAAGGGTTAGTACAGGTGACCAGGAAGGGTTAGTACAGGTGACCAGGAAGGGTTAGTACAGGTGACCAGGAAGGGTTAGTACAGGTGACCAGGAAGGGTTAGTACAGGTGACCAGGAAGAGGTAGTACAGGTGACCAGGAAGAGGTAGTACAGGTGACCAGGAAGGGTTAGTACAGGTGACCAGGAAGGGTTAGTACAGGTGACCAGGAAGGGTTAGTACAGGTGACCAGGAAGGGTTAGTACAGGTGACCAGGAAGGGTTAGTACAGGTGACCAGGAAGAGGTAGTACAGGTGACCAGGAAGGGGTAGTACAGGTGACCAGGAAGGGTTAGTACAGGTGACCAGGAAGGGTTAGTACAGGTGACCAGGAAGAGGTAGTACAGGTGACCAGGAAGGGGTAGTACAGGTGACCAGGAAGGGTTAGTACAGGTGACCAGGAAGGGTTAGTACAGGTGACCAGGAAGAGGTAGTACAGGTGACCAGGAAGAGGTAGTACAGGTGACCAGGAAGAGGTAGTACAGGTGACCAGGAAGGGTTAGTACAGGTGACCAGGAAGGGTTAGTACAGGTGACCAGGAAGAGGTAGTACAGGTGACCAGGAAGGGTTAGTACAGGTGACCAGGAAGAGGTAGTACAGGTGACCAGGAAGGGGTAGTACAGGTGACCAGGAAGGGGTAGTACAGGTGACCTGTTATGCAGGTGAATGAGGACCCAAAAGTGACTTAACGAAAACAGAGTCTTTATTCCAGTTCTAGTCAAAAGTGATAATCCTGGATATTATCAAGGTGAAAACAAAACAGAAAAACAGAATTCCACTCGTCAGTAGAGAGGACTGACTGTAGACTCGACCACAGACTGCAGGTTGCTTCGGGAAGGCACCGGCCGTAGCAGACCTTGACACCTGCTCACACGCAGCATCTGAAGAAGGTAAAACACGACAGGGCGAGACAGGACACAGAATAGCAAACATCATACAAGGATCCGACAAGGACAGAAGCGGAAAACAAGGGGAGAAATAGGGGCTCTAATCAGAGGGCAAAATAGGGGACAGATGTGAAAAGAGTAAATCAGTTAGTTAGGAGAATGAGGAACAGCTGGGAGCAGGAACGGAACGATAGAGAGAGAGAGCGAGAGAGGGAGAGAGGGAGGGGGAGAGAGAGGGATAGAAAGAGGGAAAGAACCTAATAAGACCAGCAGAGGGAAACGAATAGAAGGGAAGCACAGAGACAAGACATGATAATAAATGACAAAACATGACAGTACCCCCCCACTCACCGAGCGCCTCCTGGTGCACTCGAGGAGGAACCCTGGCGGCAACGGAGGAAATCATCAATCAACGAACGGTCCAGCACGTCCCGAGATGGAACCCAACTCCTCTCCTCAGGACCGTAAACCCTCCCAATCCACTAAGTACTGGTGACCACGTCCCAGAGAACGCATGTCCATGATCTTCCGTACCTTGTAAATAGGTGCGCCCTCGACAAGGACGGGGGGGGGAGGGAAGACGAACGGGGGTGCGAAGAAAGGGCTTGACACAGGAGACATGGAAGACAGGGTGGACGCGACGAAGATGTCGCGGAAGAAGCAGTCGCACAGCGACAGGATTGACGACCTGGGAGACACGGAACGGACCAATGAACCGCGGAGTCAACTTGCGAGAAGCTGTCGTAAGGGGAAGGTTACGAGTGGAAAGCCACACTCTCTGGCCGAGACAATACCTAGGACTCTTAATCCTACGTTTATTGGCGGCTCTCACAGTCTGCGCCCTGTAACGGCAAAGTGCAGACCTCACCCTCCTCCAGGTGCGCTCATAACGTTGGACAAACGCCTGAGCGGAGGGAACGCTGGACTCGGCGAGCTGGGACGAGAACAGAGGAGGCTGGTACCCCAGACTACTCTGAAACGGAGATAGCCCGGTAGCAGACGAAGGAAGCGAGTTGTGAGCGTATTCTGCCCAGGGGAGCTGTTCTGCCCAAGACGCAGGGTTTCTAAAAGAAAGGCTGCGTAATATGCGACCAATCATCTGATTGGCCCTTTCTGCTTGACCGTTAGACTGGGGATGAAAACCGGAAGAGAGACTGACGGAAGCACCAATCAAACGACAGAACTCCCTCCAAAACTGTGACGTGAATTGCGGACCTCTGTCTGAAACGGCGTCTAACGGGAGGCCATGAATTCTGAACACATTCTCAATGATGATTTGTGCCGTCTCCTTAGCGGAAGGAAGCTTAGCGAGGGGAATGAAATGGGCCGCCTTAGAGAACCTATCGACAACCGTAAGAATCACAGTCTTCCCCGCAGACGAAGGCAGACCGGTAATGAAGTCTAAGGCGATGTGAGACCATGGTCGAGAAGGAATGGGAAGCGGTCTGAGACGACCGGCAGGAGGAGAGTTACCTGACTTAGTCTGCGCGCAGTCCGAACAAGCAGCCACGAAACGGCGCGTGTCACGCTCCTGAGTAGGCCACCAAACCCGCTGGCGAATAGAAGCAAGCGTACCCCGAACGCCGGGGTGGCCAGCTAACTTGGCAGAGTGAGCCCACTGAAGAACAGCCAGACGAGTAGAAACAGGAACGAAAAGAAGGTTACTAGGACAAGCGCGCGGTGACGCAGTGTGAGTGAGTGCTTGCTTAACCTGTCACTCAATTCCCCAGACAGTCAACCCGACAACACGCCCATCAGGAAGAATCCCCTCGGGGTCGTTAGAAGCCACAGAAGAACTAAAGAGACGGGATAAGGCATCAGGCTTGGTGTTCTTATTACCCGGGCGATAAGAAATAACGAACTCGAAACGAGCGAAAAACAACGCCCAACGAGCTTGACGTGCATTAAGTCATTTGGCAGAACGGATGTACTCAAGGTTCTTATGGTCAGTCCAAACGACAAAAGGAACGGTCGCCCCCTCCAACCACTGTCGCCATTCGCCTAGGGCTAAGCGGATGGCGAGCAGTTCGCGGTTACCCACATCATAGTTGCGTTCCGATGGCGACAGGCGATGAGAGAAATAAGCGCAAGGATGGACCTTATCGTCAGACTGGAAGCGCTGGGATAGAATGGCTCCCACGCCCACCTCTGAAGCGTCAACCTCGACAATGAATTGTTTAGTGACGTCAGGAGTAACAAGGATAGGAGCGGATGTAAAACGCTTCTTGAGGAGATCAAAAGCTCCCTGGGCGGAACCGGACCACTTAAAGCACGTCTTGACAGAAGTAAGAGCTGTGAGAGGGGCAGCAACTTGACCGAAATTACGAATTAAACGCCGATAGAAGTTAGCGAAACCTAGAAAGCGCTGCAACTCGACACGTGACCTTGGAACGGGCCAATCACTGACAGCCTGGACCTTAGCGGGATCCATCTGAATGCCTTCAGCGGAAATAACAGAACCGAGAAATGTGACAGAGGAGACATGAAAGGCGCACTTCTCAGCCTTCACGTAGAGACAATTCTCTAAAAGGCGCTGGAGTACACGTCGAACGTGCTGAACATGAATCTCGAGTGACGGTGAAAAAATCAGGATATCGTCAAGGTAGACAAAAACAAAGATGTTCAGCATGTCTCTCAGTACATCATTAACTAATGCCTGAAAAACAGCTGGAGCATTAGCGAGACCGAACGGCAGAACCCGGTACTCAAAATGACCTAACGGAGTGTTAAACGCCGTTTTCCACTCGTCCCCCTCTCTGATGCGCACGAGATGGTAAGCGTTACGAAGGTCCAACTTAGTAAAGAACCTGGCTCCCTGCAGAATTTCGAAGGCTGACGACATAAGGGGAAGCGGATAACGATTCTTAACCGTTATGTCATTCAGCCCTCGATAATCCACGCAGGGGCGCAGAGTACCGTCCTTCTTCTTAACAAAAAAAAACCCCGTTCCGGCGGGAGAGGAAGAAGGCACCACGGTACCGGCGTCAAGAGAAACAGACAAATAATCCTCGAGAGCCTTACGTTCGGGAGCCGACAGAGAGTATAGTCTACCCCGAGGGGGAGTGGTCCCCGGAAGGAGATCAATACTACAATCATACGACTGGTGAGGAGGAAGGGAGTTGGCTCTGGACCGACTGAAGACCGTGCGCAGATCATGATATTCCTCCGGCACTCCTGTCAAATCACCAGGTTCCTCCTGAGAAGAGGGGACAGAAGAAACAGGAGGGATAGCAGACATTAAACACTTCACATGACAAGAAACGTTCCAGGATAGGATAGAATTACTAGACCAATTAATAGAAGGATTATGACATACTAGCCAGGGATGACCCAAAACAACAGGTGTAAAAGGTGAACGAAAAATCAAAAAAGAAATGGTCTCACTGTGGTTACCAGATACTGTGAGGGTTAAAGGTAATGTCTCACATCTGATACTGGGGAGAAGACTACCATCTAAGGCGAACATGGGCGTGGGCTTCCCTAACTGTCTGAGAGGAATGTCATGTTTCCGAGCCCATGCTTCGTCCATAAAACAACCCTCAGCCCCAGAGTCTATCAAGGCACTGCAGGAAGCAGCCGAACCAGTCCAGCGTAGATGGACCGACAAGGTAGTACAGGATCTAGATGGAGAGACCTGAGTAGTAGCGCTCACCAGTAGCCCTCCGCTTACTGATGAGCTCTGGCCTTTTACTGGACATGAACTGACAAAATGTCCAGCAGAACTGCAATAGAGGCAAAGGCGGTTGGTGATCCTCCGTTCCCTCTCCTTAGTCGAGATGCGAATACCTCCCAGCTGCATGGGCTCAGTCTCTGAGCCGGAGGGAGGCGATGGTTGAGATGCGGAGAGGGGGAACACCGTTAACGCGAGCTCTCTTCCACGAGCTCGGTGACGAAGATCTACCGGTCGTTCTATGCGGATGGCGAGTGCAATCAAAGAGTCCACGCTGGAAGGAACCTCCCGGGAGAGAATCTCATCTTTAACCTCAGTGTGGAGTCCCTCCAGAAAACGAGCGAGCAACGCCGGCTCGTTCCAGTCACTGGAGGCAGCAAGAGTGCGAAACTCTATAGAGTAATCCGTTATGGATCGATCACCTTGACATAGAGAAGCCAGGGCCCTGGAAGCCTCCTTACCAAAAACTGAACGATCAAAAACCCGTATCATCTCCTCTTTAAAGTTCAGATAATTGTTAGAACACTCAGCGCTTGCCTCCCAGATAGCTGTGCCCCACTCCCGAGCCCGACCAGTAAGGAGTGAAATGACGTAAGCAATCCGAGCTCTCTCTCCAGAGTATGTGTTGGGTTGGAGAGAAAACACAATATCACACTGGGTGAGAAAGGAGCGGCACTCAGTGGGCTGCCCAGAGTAACATGGCGGGTTATTAACCCTAGGTTCCGGAGACTCGGAAGACCAGGAAGTAGCTGGTGGCACGAGACGAAGACTCCGAAACTGTCCTGAGAGGTCGGAAACCTGGCCGGCCAGGGTCTCAACGGCATGACGAGCAGCAGACAATTCCTGCTCGTGTCTGCCGAGCATAGCTCCCTGGATCTCGACGGCAGTGTTGCGAGAATCCGTAGTCGCTGGGTCCATTCTAGGTCGGATCCTTCTGTTATGCAGGTGAATGAGGACCCAAAAGCGACTTAACGAAAACAGAGTCTTTATTCCAGTTCTAGACAAAAGTGATAATCCTGGATATTATCAAGGTGAAAACAAAACAGGAAAACAGAATTCCACTCGTCAGTAGAGAGGACTGACTGGAGACTCGACCACAGACTGCAGGTTGCTTCGGGAAGGCACCGGTCGTAGCAGACCTTGACACCTGCTCACACGCAGCATCTGAAGAAGGTAAAACACGACAGGGCGAGACAGGACACAGAATAGCGAACATCATACAAGGATCCGACAAGGACAGAAGCGGAAAACAAGGGGAGAAATAGGGGCTCTAATCAGAGGGCAAAATAGGGGACAGGTGTGAAAAGAGTAAATGAGTTAGTTAGGAGAATGAGGAACAGCTGGGAGCAGGAACGGAACGATAGAGAGAGAGAGCGAGAGAGGGAGAGAGGGAGGGGGAGAGACAGGGATAGAAAGAGGGAAAGAACCTAATAAGACCAGCAGAGGGAAACGAATAGAAGGGAAGCACAGAGACAAGACATGATAATAAATGACAAAACATGACATGACCAGGAAAGGGCATACAGTTCTTTTCACAGAACATTCTCATAGATTTGACCTCTACACCTTTTATATGCTAATATTTGTATTGGAATTAAACTAGTTATCTTTTGTATGTATCGAACTTCACCCGAAAATAGTTACATCTGGAAAGCAATTTCTGTGGATGCGTTATGGACGTCTCTCTCCTGTGCCAGAGGCTTTTTATAGGCAATCGCCACTACAGCTACATACATGCACTGAGCAGGTACATGTATGCCATGCGTGTTCGTATGTGTGCACACATGTACCTGTGTGCTTGTGTTGGGGGTGTAATAAGACCCCAGAAAATGCCCATTAGGATTGACCTTGGCACTTCTGGTCGGTGTTTGATGGATGGGGTACAGGGCCAAACAAGCCCCTGGGGAGACATGATCTTATCTTTTATTGTACAAACACCTCCCTCCTTCTGACCCCATCCCCCTGTCCCCACTCACTCACTCACACTGCACTGCTCTACACGCATCACAGGCAGAATAAATCTGTGTCTGACACACCGAGCAGAGAGAGCGAGAGAGAGGAAGGTGGAAAGGTGGGAGGCCGGAAGGAATACGGTGAGATTGGAGGGAGGGGTATTGGAGAGAGATGGAGGATGGGAGGGAGGAGAGAGAGAGAGAGAGAGAGAGAGAGAGAGAGAGAGAGAGAGAGAGAGAGAGAGAGAGAGAGAGAGAGAGAGAGAGAGAGAGAGAGAGAGAGGAAGAGGGAGGGAGGGAGCAAGAGAGAGTGAGAGGAAGAGGGAGGGAGGGAGGTTAGAGAAGAAGACATAAGGAGAAAAAACACACATAAGGCTATGAAAACCCAATATCTCACTGAGGTGTCATTAGCTACATAAGTCAACTGTGGTTTTCCAGTGTAAATGTCTGCAAGGCACAATGAGTGTAAAAGGGAAACTGAGGAAATTGGCTGGGTGGGGAGGGAGGGATGGAGGGGAAGGAGGGAGAGTGGGATCTGTGCTGGAGCAGCTATGATGATGAGCCTGAGATGAAAGACATTCGCTCTTAGTGGTGTGTATGGGCTTGTTCTCTCACCTACCTGCCCCCCCCCCCCGCCTCACACACACACACACACACACACACACACACACACACACACACACACACACACACACACACACACACACACACACACACACACACACACACACACACACACACACACACACACACACACACACACACACACACACAGTTGTTCTTAACTGACTTGCCTAGTAACTAAAAATAAATGAAATAAATTCCCATTCAAAATCCTATTTTCCCTAACCCCTCACCCTAAACCTAACCTTAACTGCTAACCCTCAACCTAACCATTAACCCCTAACCCTAACTTTAAACCTAAACCCTAAGCCTAAAATACACTTTTTAGAAGTGAGGATCGGCAAAATGTCCTCACTTCTCTGAATTTGAGTTGGTTTACACTTCTTATGAGGACTTTTGGTACTCATAAGCAGGGTTGAGCTCCTGTATATATTGAGATTTAAATGTTTTTTTAGAGTGAAGTACATCGAAAAAATCAAGAGAACTGCAAGACTCAATAGAAGACAAAACCAGGAACAAACCAAAAAAGACGGGCTTTTGAAAAATTAACTATTTTTCATAAAATTGTACAGTTATCTTAGCTAGTTGAATTGCTAGCAGAATTGTTTACTTGTTGCTAAGCAGTTGCTAGGGACTCTCCTGTAAGAAGCTAGCTAGCTTACAAAGAATAACAACAAAAAATATCTAGTTAACAGAAGAAAGGAAGACAAAATAAGGACAAAAGAAGGACAGAAGAAAAAGGAAAAGAAAGAGGACAACAAAGTGAAACAGTCAGCACTTCAATTGCAACTTCGTATTTCGTCGTCCTAACGTAGTCTACACTGCTATCTGCCCAGCAGCTAGCCAGCTAGCAAACGTCCACCGTCTACCGAATAGCAGCACTGTAGAAACTATTACACTCAACTGAACGACTTGATTAGTGTAGTGTTAGCTAGCTACATAGTTGTCTTTGCTGTCTTCGTATCCAAGATAATTGTGTAGTTTAGAGCGTGTAGTCTTAGAGTGATTATCTTAATTTACCGAGGTTAGCTAGCCAGCTATTTGTCGTCCTTAACGTAGGAGACTCTGCTAGCTAGCCAACAGCTAGCCAACGTCTACTGAATAGAACTTCCGCACTCAACAACCCGGTCGCATTCCGCTTCGCTCCACAGGTAGTATCACATTTTTCATTTCATTTCTTTACAGCACAACGGTTTGATTTGTTTGATCGTAGCTAGCTACATAGCTAGCTACATAGCCGTCTGTGTATCAAAGATAATTGTGTAGTCTAGAGCGATTTTCTAGGTTAGCTAGCCAGCTATTGTCGTTCTTTTAATGCAACATAACGTAATCAACACTGCTAGCTAGCCAGCTAGCCCCCGAATAGCAGCACTGTAGAAACTATTACACTCAACGGAACGACTTGATTAGTGTAGTGTCAACAACGCAGCCACTGCCAGCTAGCCTACAAAGTCAACAACGCAGCCACTGCCAGCTAGCCTACTTCAGCAGTACTGTATCTTTTTAATCATTTTAGTCAAGATTCTTGCTACGTTTTAGTCAAGATTCTTGCTACGTAAACTTACAATTTCTGAACATTCGAGACGTGTAGTCCACTTGTCATTCCAATCTCCTTGCATTAGCGTAGCCTCTTCTGTAGCCTGTCAACTATGTGTCTGTCTATCCCTGTTCTCTCCTCTCTGCACAGACCATACAAACGCTCCACACCGCGTGGCCGCTGCCACCCTAATCTGGTGGTCCCAGCGCGCACGACCCACGTGGAGTTCCAGGTCTCCGGTAGCCTCTGGAACTGCCGATCTGCGGCCAACAAGGCAGAGTTCATCTCAGCCTATGCCTCCCTCCAGTCCCTCGACTTCTTGGCACTGACAGAAACATGGATCACCACAGATAACACTGCTACTCCCACTGCTCTCTCTTCGTCCGCCCACGTGTTCTCGCACACCCCGAGAGCTTCTGGTCAGCGGGGTGGTGGCATCGGGATCCTTATCTCTCCCAAGTGGTCATTCTCTCTTTCTCCCCTTACCCATCTGTCTATCGCCTCCTTTGAATTTCATGCTGTCACAGTTACCAGCCCTTTCAAGCTTAACATCCTTATCATTTATCGCCCTCCAGGTCCCCTCGGAGAGTTCATCAATGAGCTTGATGCATTGATAAGCTCCTTTCCTGAGGACGGCTCACCTCTCACAGTTCTGGGCGACTTTAACCTCCCCACGTCTACCTTTGACTCATTCCTCTCTGCCTCCTTCTTTCCACTCCTCTCCTCTTTTGACCTCACCCTCTCACCTTCCCCCCTACTCACAAGGCAGGCAATACGCTCGACCTCATCTTTACTAGATGCTGTTCTTCCACTAACCTCATTGCAACTCCCCTCCAAGTCTCCGACCACTACCTTGTATCCTTTTCCCTCTCGCTCTCATCCAACACTTCCCACACTGCCCCTACTCGGATGGTATCGCGCCGTCCCAACCTTCGCTCTCTCTCCCCCGCTACTCTCTCCTCTTCCATCCTATCATCTCTTCCCTCTGCTCAAACCTTCTCCAACCTATCTCCTGATTCTGCCTCCTCAACCCTCCTCTCCTCCCTTTCTGCATCCTTTGACTCTCTATGTCCCCTATCTTCCAGGCCGGCTCGGTCCTCCCCTCCCGCTCCGTGGCTTGACGACTCATTGCGAGCTCACAGAACAGGGCTCCGGGCAGCCGAGCGGAAATGGAGGAAAACTCGCCTCCCTGCGGACCTGGCAGCCTTTCGCTCCCTCCTCTCTACATTTTCCTCCTCTGTCTCTGCTGCTAAAACCACTTTCTACCACTCTAAATTTCAAGCATCTGCCTCTAACCCTAGGAAGCTCTTTGCCACCTTCTCCTCCCTCCTGAATCCTCCTCCCCCTCCCCCCCCCTCCTCCCTCTCTGCAGATGACTTCGTCAACCATTTTGAAAAGAAGGTCGACGACATCCGATCCTCGTTTGCTAAGTCAAACGACACTGCTGGTTCTGCTCACACTGCCCTACCCTGTGCTCTGACCTCTTTCTCCCATCTCTCTCCAGATGAAATCTCGCGTCTTGTGACGGCCGGCCGCCCAACAACCTGCCCGCTCGACCCTATCCCCTCCTCTCTTCTCCAGACCATTTCCGGAGACCTTCTCCCTTACCTCACCTCGCTCATCAACTTATCCCTGACTGCTGGCTACGTCCCTTCCGTCTTCAAGAGAGCGAGAGTTGCACCCCTTCTGAAAAAACCTACACTCGATCCCTCCGATGTTAACAACTACAGACCAGTATCCCTTCTTTCTTTTCTCTCCAAAACTCTTGAACGTGCCGTCCTTGGTCAGCTCTCCCGCTATCTCTCTCAGAATGACCTTCTTGATCCAAATCAGTCAGGTTTCAAGACTAGTCATTCAACTGAGACTGCTCTTCTCTGTATCACGGAGGCGCTCCGCACCGCTAAAGCTAACTCTCTCTCCTCTGCTCTCATCCTTCTAGACCTATCGGCTGCCTTCGATACTGTGAACCATCAGATCCTCCTCTCCACCCTCTCCGAGTTGGGCATCTCTGGCGCGGCCCACGCTTGGATTGCGTCCTACCTGACAGGTCGCTCCTACCAGGTGGCGTGGCGAGAATCTGTCTCCTCACCACGCGCTCTCACCACTGGTGTCCCCCAGGGCTCTGTTCTAGGCCCTCTCCTATTCTCGCTATACACCAAGTCACTTGGCTCTGTCATAACCTCACATGGTCTCTCCTATCATTGCTATGCAGACGACACACAATTAATCTTCTCCTTTCCCCTTCTGATGACCAGGTGGCGAATCGCATCTCTGCATGTCTGGCAGACATATCAGTGTGGATGACGGATCACCACCTCAAGCTGAACTTCGGCAAGACGGAGCTGCTCTTCCTCCCGGGAAGGACTGCCCGTTCCATGATCTCGCCATCACGGTTGACAACTCCATTGTGTCCTCCTCCCAGAGCGCTAAGAACCTTGGTGTGATCCTGGACAACACCCTGTCGTTCTCAACTAACATCAAGGCGGTGGCCCGTTCCTGTAGGTTCATGCTCTACAACATCCGCAGAGTACGACCCTGCCTCACACAGGAAGCGGCGCAGGTCCTAATCCAGGCACTTGTCATCTCCCGTCTGGATTACTGCAACTCGCTGTTGGCTGGGCTCCCTGCCTGTGCCATTAAACCCCTACAACTCATCCAGAACGCCGCAGCCCGTCTAGTGTTCAACCTTCCCAAGTTCTCTCACGTCACCCCGCTCCTCCGCTCTCTCCACTGGCTTCCAGTTGAAGCTCGCATACGCTACAAGACCATGGTGCTTGCCTACGGAGCTGTGAGGGGAACGGCACCTCAGTACCTCCAGGCTCTGATCAGGCCCTACACCCAAATAAGGGCACTGCGTTCATCCACCTCTGGCCTGCTCGTCTCCCTACCACTGAGGAAGTACAGTTCCCGCTCAGCCCAGTCAAAACTGTTCGCTGCTCTGGCTCCCCAATGGTGGAACAAACTCCCTCACGACGCCAGGACAGCGGAGTCAATCACCACCTTCCGGAGACACCTGAAACCCCACCTCTTTAAGGAATACTTAGGATATGATAAAGTAATCCTTCTCACCCCCCTTAAAATATTTAGATGCACTATTGTAAAGTGGCTGTTCCACTGGATGTCATAAGGTGAATGCACCAATTTGTAAGTCGCTCTGGATAAGAGCGTCTGCTAAATGACTTAAATGTAAATGTAAATGGTTGGGGAGTAACGAATACCGTTACATGTAAGGGATTACCAAAAAACGGTAACTGTAATCCTTTACGTATCGTTGTAATCAGATTACAGGTACTTTTGAAAAAGTAGATGATTACTTCGAGGATTACTTTTAAATTCAGAAAGGATGTTGGCGAAAAAAATCTTTGACACTTCTCTGTTTTCTCAATGACATTCAAATCAGCATTGAAAAAAGGCCCAAGTTTAAGTTTGTTCCACCTGTGTCACGTTCTGACCTTTATTTCCTGTGTTTTGTATTTAGTTAGTATGGTCAGGGCGTGAGTTGGGTGGGCAGTCTATGTTTGTTTTTCTATGATTTGGGTATTTCTATGTTTCGGCCTAGTATGGTTCTCAATCAGAGGCAGGTGTCATTAGTTGTCTCTGATTGAGAATCATACTTAGGTAGCCTGGGTTTCACTGTGTGTTTGTGGGTCAGTGTTCCTGTCTCTGTCTTTGCACCAGATAGGACTGTTTTGAGTTTTCACATTTCTTGTTTTTTTTTGTAGTCAGTTGTTCATGTGTACCTTAACGTATTAAAAAGAACCATGGACACTTCCCACGCCGCATATTGGTCCTCTGATCCGTTTCGCCTCTCCTCTTCGGAAGAAGAGGAGGAAATTCATTACAACCTGAGCCAGTCTGACCACAAGTCAGAGACCACTATGATGATACACCAAATGTGTTTGATGGATCGTGGGAAAAGAGCAGGAACAGGCTTTTCAAAGATTATCCAACTCAAATAAACTCTTGGAGGTCAGGATGACAGCAGTGGTATCGTCTACGGCGATACAGATATCACTTATTATTGATGTGAATCACACTGCTGCTCTCTCATTTAGCTATTTGCACCTTACGGACTTGTTGTGAATGGATGATCCCAAATCATTGTTTTTTAAACTAGTGGACAGCCAGTGAAAAATGTGATCATTCAACAGCTGCACAGTGCAGATCCCAGCCTATGGAACAACAGCTGCACAGTGCAGATCCCAGCCTATGGAACAACAGCTGCACAGTGCAGATCCCAGCCTATGGAACAACCGCTGCACAGTGCAGATCCCAGCCTATGGAACAACAGCTGCACAGTGCAGATCCCAGCCTATGGAACAACAGCTGCACAGTGCAGATCCCAGCCTATGGAACAACAGCTGCACAGTGCAGATCCCAGCCTATGGAACAACAGCTGCACAGTGCAGATCCCAGCCTATGGAACATCAGCTGCACAGTGCAGATCCCAGCCTATGGAACAACAGCTGCACAGTGCAGATCCCAGCCTATGGAACAACAGCTGCATATTGCAGATCCCAGCCTATGGAACAACAGCTGCATATTGCAGATCCCAGCCTATGGAACAACAGCTGCATATTGCAGATCCCAGCCTATGGAACAACAGCTGCATAGTGCAGATCCCAGCCTATGGAACAACAGCTGCATATTGCAGATCCCAGCCTATGGAACAACAGCTGCATAGTGCAGATCCCAGCCTATGGAACAACAGCTGCATATTGCAGATCCCAGCCTATGGAACAACAGCTGCATAGTGCAGATCCCAGCCTATGGAACAACAGCTGCATATTGCAGATCCCAGCCTATGGAACAACCGCTGCACAGTGCAGATCCCAGCCTATGGAATACAAGTAAGGCTTTTACTGCTCAATCTAATTCATGCTGATAAAAAAACATGAAATCCATAGGCCTAATGGACACATGCTCAAACTCACACACTTTTGATGAACTTAAAGGGGCAATTTGTAGTTGCTACATCCATTTTTGGATTTATAAACTATATATGTATGTATATGCATATATTCTTGAACAATATAACTTAAAAATGCCTCATGAGCTTAGTTCAACTGTCATACTCCATGAGAACCCAAAATACAGTATAAGCTTGTTTACTTCAATGTTTGTAAACATTCTAAATGTAAACAAACACAGTAGTGCTCAAAGCATGCCATTCCATGTAGCGCAGCATTTATTCAACTTGAATCAATGAGCCCAATCAGTCCTCCATGACAACAAAATCATAAACAACAGAGCAGGGCTGGCTAATAAGTCCTTAGTTTTGGGGTCATGCTCAGGTAAAATACTTTGGCTAATCTATACTTCCATATTTCCAAGTCTTATTCTTACATTTACATTTAAGTCATTTAGCAGACGCTCTTATCCAGAGCGACTTAGATAAAGGTGTATAACATGTATTGGAGTGACTGGGATTCTGATAGACTTTGGTTTTTAATGGTAAAATATAATTGAATCGTATTATTATATGAAGTCGAAAGCGGTGGATTAGAAGAAGCCTACATAACCAACAAAAAGTACAATGTAACATCCTTATATGGCCTGCTATGTACATTTTAGCATTCATTTATCCTGCAATAGAGGTCGTTCAATTGGTAACATACTTTTAAAGTCTTCTTCTAATGCCTCTTAAGTGGAAAGTAAAAGTTTGGGTAATTCAAAGGTTACGTTACCGATTACTAGTTTGGACCGGTAACTATTAACTGTAACGGATTACATTTAGAAAGTAACTTACCCAACCCTGCTCATAAGTATAGTAAAATGTGTCCACACACACACACACACACACACACACACACACACACACACACACACACACACACACACACACACACACACACACACACACACACACACACACACACACACACACACACACACACACACACACACACACACACACACACACACACACACACACCGTCTTGTATTCCACTGGTCCCAGCTGGGGGACCCACCAAACACAGAGGCATGAGGCAACCTCCACTCCAGGATGGAAGGTTTCTCCCCTGTCTGGAAGCTCTATCCACAGGGAGGACTTCACACACTTCTGACTCTTTGAGTTACACTTTCAATTTTAGAATACATTAGCTGTATGGGGTCATAGGTCTATAGTAAGTGTTCTACTTGAGGTATTGATAGCTTCAAACAATCACTGTTGACTTTTCAGCTAAACAATTGAATACCAATGAATCTACAAACATATCATTCTTAATGTCAGTCAACAACCTGAAACCAAACCTGTGGATGGAAATAAAACTGTTCACTCTGAAACCAAACCTTTAGAGGGAAATAAAACTGTTCACTCTGAAACCAAACCTTTAGATGGGAATAAAACTGTTCACTCTGAAACCAAACCTTTAGATGGGAATAAAACTGTTCACTCTGAAACCAAACCTCTAGATGAGTATACAACTGTTCACTCTGAAACCAAACCTCTAGATGGGAATAAAACTGTTCACTCTGAAACCAAACCTCTAGATGGGAATAAAACTGTTCACTCTGAAACCAAACCTTTAGATGGGAATAAAACTGTTCACTCTGAAACCAAACCTTTAGATGGGAATACAACTGTTCACTCTGAAACCAAACCTTTAGATGGGAATACAACTGTTCACTCTGAAACCAAACCTCTAGATGGGAATAAAACTGTTCACTCTGAAACCAAACCTCTAGATGGGAATACAACTGTTCACTCTGAAACCAAACCTCTAGATGGGAATACAACTGTTCACTCTGAAACCAAACCTTTAGATGGGAATACAACTGTTCACTCTGAAACCAAACCTCTAGATGGGAATAAAACTGTTCACTCTGAAACCAAACCTTTAGATGGAAATAAAACTGTGCACGCCTGAAACCAAACCTTTAGATGGGAATACAACTGTTCACTCTGAAACCAAACCTCTAGATGGGAATACAACTGTTCACTCTGAAACCAAACCTCTAGATGGGAATAAAACTGTTCACTCTGAAACCAAACCTCTAGATGGGAATAAAACTGTTCACTCTGAAACCAAACCTTTAGATGGGAATAAAACTGTTCACTCTGAAACCAAACCTTTAGATGGGAATACAACTGTTCACTCTGAAACCAAACCTCTAGATGGGAATACAACTGTTCACTCTGAAACCAAACCTTTAGATGGGAATACAACTGTTCACTCTGAAACCAAACCTCTAGATGGGAATAAAACTGTTCACTCTGAAACCAAACCTTTAGATGGAAATAAAACTGTGCACTCCTGAAACCAAACCTTTAGATGGGAATACAACTGTTCACTCTGAAACCAAACCTCTAGATGGGAATACAACTGTTCACTCTGAAACCAAACCTCTAGATGGGAATACAACTGTTCACTCTGAAACCTAACCTCTAGATGGGAATACAACTGTTCACTCTGAAACCAAACCTTTAGATGGGAATACAACTGTTCACTCTGAAACCAAACCTTTAGATGGGAATACAACTGTTCACTCTGAAACCAAACCTTTAGATGGGAATACAACTGTTCACTCTGAAACCAAACCTTTAGATGGGAATAAAACTGTTCACTCTGAAACCAAACCTCTAGATGGGAATACAACTGTTCACTCTGAAACCAAACCTTTAGATGGGAATACAACTGTTCACTCTGAAACCAAACCTCTAGATGGGAATACAACTGTTCACTCTGAAACCAAACCTTTAGATGGGAATACAACTGTTCACTCTGAAACCAAACCTCTAGATGGGAATAAAACTGTTCACTCTGAAACCAAACCTCTAGATGGGAATAAAACTGTTCACTCTGAAACCAAACCTCTAGATGGGAATACAACTGTTCACTCTGAAACCAAACCTTTAGATGGGAATAAAACTGTTCACTCTGAAACCAAACCTCCAGATGGGAATACAACTGTTCACTCTGAAACCAAACCTCTAGATGGGAATAAAACTGTTCACTCTGAAACCAAACCTTTAGATGGGAATACAACTGTTCACTCTGAAACCAAACCTTTAGATGGGAATACAACTGTTCACTCTGAAACCAAACCTTTAGATGGGAATACAACTGTTCACTCTGAAACCAAACCTCTAGATGGGAATAAAACTGTTCACTCTGAAACCAAACCTCTAGATGGGAATAAAACTGTTCACTCTGAAACCAAACCTCTAGATGGGAATACAACTGTTCACTCTGAAACCAAACCTTTAGATGGGAATACAACTGTTTACTCTGAAACCAAACCTCTAGATGGGAATAAAACTGTTCACTCTGAAACCAAACCTCTAGATGGGAATACAACTGTTCACTCTGAAACCAAACCTCTAGATGGGAATACAACTGTTCACTCTGAAACCAAACCTTTAGATGGGAATAAAACTGTTCACTCTGAAACCAAACCTTTAGATGGGAATAAAACTGTTCACTCTGAAACCAAACCTTTAGATGGGAATACAACTGTTCACTCTGAAACCAAACCTCTAGATGGGAATACAACTGTTCACTCTGAAACCAAACCTTTAGATGGGAATAAAACTGTTCACTCTGAAACCAAACCTTTAGATGGGAATACAACTGTTCACTCTGAAACCAAACCTCTAGATGGGAATACAACTGTTCACTCTGAAACCAAACCTCTAGATGGGAATAAAACTGTTCACTCTGAAACCAAACCTCTAGATGGGAATAAAACTGTTCACTCTGAAACCAAACCTCTAGATGGGAATACAACTGTTCACTCTGAAATCAAACCTCTAGATGGGAATACAACTGTTCACTCTGAAACCAAACCTCTAGATGGGAATACAACTGTTCACTCTGAAACCAAACCTCTAGATGGGAATACAACTGTGCACTCCTGAAACCAAACCTTTAGATGGGAATACAACTGTTCACTCTGAAACCAAACCTCTTGTCAGGATTTGGCCAGGGTTGTTCTGGTTTTTGGTCACTAGATGCCCCCATTGTGCCTTTTGACCTTTTGTTTTCCCTTGATCCCCATTATTATTTGCACCTGTGCCTCGTTTCCCCTGATTGTATTTAAACCCTTTGTTTTCCTCAGTCCTTTGCTCTGTGTTTGTATGTTAGCACCCAGCCCTAGTACTCTGAGAACTCTTGTTGATCCCGGTGGACTCTCTTGTGGAATTCTGTTTTTTGTTCTTGTTTGTTTGTTTTTGAGTATTTTTTGAGGCTTTTTGTGCTTTACCTTCCACCTTGTGGATTTACCTTTTTGTCTTGGAGGATTACCTTTGTTCTTGTGGAATTCCTTTTGAGGTTGTGGAGTTACATGTTTTCCTGAAGAACTTCACTTTTTACTTCATTAAATACACCGTCTCAAGTACTGCTGTGTCTGCCTCATCTTCTGGGTTCTGCCAACTATTCGTGGCTCAGTTGGTTAAGTGACTGTTTCTCACTAACCGGGTCCTGACACCTCTAGATGGGAATACAACTGTGCACTCTGAAACCAAACCTCTAGATGGGAATACAACTGTGCACTCCTGAAACCAAACCTCTAGATGGGAATACAACTGTGCACTCTGAAACCAAACCTCCAGATGGGAATACAACTGTGCACTCTGAAACCAAACCTCCAGATGGGAATACAACTGTGCACTCTGAAACCAAACCTCCAGATGGGAATACAACTGTGCACTCCTGAAACCAAACCTCTAGATGGGAATACAACTGTTCACTCTGAAACCAAACCTCTAGATGGGAATAAAACTGTTCACTCTGAAACCAAACCTCTAGATGGGAATAAAACTGTTCACTCTGAAACCAAACCTCTAGATGGGAATAAAACTGTTCACTCTGAAACCAAACCTCTAGATGGGAATACAACTGTTCACTCTGAAACCAAACCTTTAGATGGGAATACAACTGTTTACTCTGAAACCAAACCTCTAGATGGGAATAAAACTGTTCACTCTGAAACCAAACCTCTAGATGGGAATACAACTGTTCACTCTGAAACCAAACCTCTAGATGGGAATACAACTGTTCACTCTGAAACCAAACCTTTAGATGGGAATAAAACTGTTCACTCTGAAACCAAACCTTTAGATGGGAATAAAACTGTTCACTCTGAAACCAAACCTTTAGATGGGAATACAACTGTTCACTCTGAAACCAAACCTCTAGATGGGAATACAACTGTTCACTCTGAAACCAAACCTTTAGATGGGAATAAAACTGTTCACTCTGAAACCAAACCTTTAGATGGGAATACAACTGTTCACTCTGAAACCAAACCTCTAGATGGGAATACAACTGTTCACTCTGAAACCAAACCTCTAGATGGGAATAAAACTGTTCACTCTGAAACCAAACCTCTAGATGGGAATAAAACTGTTCACTCTGAAACCAAACCTCTAGATGGGAATACAACTGTTCACTCTGAAATCAAACCTCTAGATGGGAATACAACTGTTCACTCTGAAACCAAACCTCTAGATGGGAATACAACTGTTCACTCTGAAACCAAACCTCTAGATGGGAATACAACTGTGCACTCCTGAAACCAAACCTTTAGATGGGAATACAACTGTTCACTCTGAAACCAAACCTCTTGTCAGGATTTGGCCAGGGTTGTTCTGGTTTTTGGTCACTAGATGCCCCCATTGTGCCTTTTGACCTTTTGTTTTCCCTTGATCCCCATTATTATTTGCACCTGTGCCTCGTTTCCCCTGATTGTATTTAAACCCTTTGTTTTCCTCAGTCCTTTGCTCTGTGTTTGTATGTTAGCACCCAGCCCTAGTACTCTGAGAACTCTTGTTGATCCCGGTGGACTCTCTTGTGGAATTCTGTTTTTTGTTCTTGTTTGTTTGTTTTTGAGTATTTTTTGAGGCTTTTTGTGCTTTACCTTCCACCTTGTGGATTTACCTTTTTGTCTTGGAGGATTACCTTTGTTCTTGTGGAATTCCTTTTGAGGTTGTGGAGTTACATGTTTTCCTGAAGAACTTCACTTTTACTTCATTAAATACACCGTCTCAAGTACTGCTGTGTCTGCCTCATCTTCTGGGTTCTGCCAACTATTCGTGGCTCAGTTGGTTAAGTGACTGTTTCTCACTAACCGGGTCCTGACACCTCTAGATGGGAATACAACTGTGCACTCTGAAACCAAACCTCTAGATGGGAATACAACTGTGCACTCCTGAAACCAAACCTCTAGATGGGAATACAACTGTGCACTCTGAAACCAAACCTCCAGATGGGAATACAACTGTGCACTCTGAAACCAAACCTCCAGATGGGAATACAACTGTGCACTCTGAAACCAAACCTCCAGATGGGAATACAACTGTGCACTCCTGAAACCAAACCTCTAGATGGGAATACAACTGTTCACTCTGAAACCAAACCTCCAGATGGGAATACAACTGTGCACTCTGAAACCAAACCTCCAGATGGGAATACAACTGTGCACTCTGAAACCAAACCTCCAGATGGGAATACAACTGTGCACTCTGAAACCAAACCTCTAGATGGGAATACAACTGTGCACTCTGAAACCAAACCTCCAGATGGGAATACAACTGTTCACTCTGAAACCAAACCTCCAGATGGGAATACAACTGTGCACTCTGAAACCAAACCTCCAGATGGGAATACAACTGTTCACTCTGAAACCAAACCTCCAGATGGGAATACAACTGTGCACTCTGAAACCAAACCTCCAGATGGGAATAAAGCTGTTCACTCTGAAACCAATCAAGTCAAAACAAAACATGTACCTGAAAATGGCAATTTGCAATATCTTTTGACATATTTCAAATCCTTCACCTGTAAAGTCTGTCTGTCTGTCTGTCTGTCTGTCTGTCTGTCTGTCTGTCTGTCTGCCTGTCGAGGACTTGATGTCTTACCTGCTGTAGGATCCCGCCCGGAAAGTGTTCTGACAGTTACGGCAGCAGCATACGGTGCAAAGATGTTTCTATAATTGCACCTGGTTGCGTCATGAAAAAGTAATAATTTGCTGTCAGGGACGTCAAGGTGTTGGCGTTCAGCAGAAGCTGATAAGGTATTGTCTGCCTCTAGTGCACACACACACACACTCACACACACACACACACACACACACACACACACACACACACACACACACACACACACACACACACACACACACACACACACACACACACACACACACACACACACACACACACACACACACACACACACACACACACAGGCAGATGTGCACACAACACGCATGTACACACACTCACTCACTTACACATACTGCTTCTCAAAGTCCCAGAGACAGAGTCCCAGAGACCGAATCAGACAATGGAAAGAGGATGGAGAAAGGCAGAACATTTGTGAAGAAGGCTCCATACTCCTGGATATCAATTACATTGTACCACCTCAAAAATCCACATTTATTATACATGTATGGAGACCATACTAAATTATGCATATGATATCAACAAGCTGGAGCAGCATGGCCTGCTCTTAGTAAGTTAAATAATATACAATTATCACCTGGCTGCCCGTTCTTTTCACTTTGACTGATGTGGCTGGTGTCATGACTATCCATTGACTGGCAGTCCCAGTCCAGATAAAATGAAGGATGTTCCTGTTCTGAGATTGACCCCTCTGCTCCTGACTGACTCTGAGGATGAACACAGGGCCCCGGGGAAGGGGCCAACCTTCCCTTGTCCCTACTGAAGGAATGCTATTTCCTTTGAGAGGCATAGAGCGTGTGTGCAGGGGGAGCAATATCAAAGGGTGGAGGAGAGAGTAGCACGCATGACAAGGGCACTGGGGAGTGGAGCACTGCACTCACACATCAGTGGCGCTTGCCTTTGATCCGGAGCAGTTCCTACCGAGCACGATGGAGTGCCCAGAGAGAAAGCCCCGAGCCTGGGCGTTATTTCCGGGAAACGTTCCCCTCTCTCAGCCCTCTCTTTGCACTGTCCAACTGTGTGATTAACTGTGGGAGATTGAATGACGCGCGACGATGTGTATGGTTTCATCAAGACTAGTCAAAGCACCTATAGACTTTTTCACATCTAGCTGGAAAGGGTGGGCGTTGACTTCAGGACGAAGAAAAAACAGATCTATCTGTGGTTTTAGTACTATAAAGACGAGAGAATATGACAAGAGGCAAAGGATTACTCTCTCATGGGAGATGACGTAGGTGTAAAGCCTCCTGAAGGTAAACTAGAAGCTTTCTATACTCTCATTCAGTGGTTATCTGTTCTCATTGTTGTTTAATGAACCATCAGTAGATCAGGCTGGAGCAGCTTAGAGGATGGAGATTGGCTCCCAGGGTTGAGTCTCTGTGTAAGGGTCAGAGTTCGTAGCGCTCTAGGCTGGTTCCCTCCGACGGTTCCCAGAGTTCTAAAGGCATGCATCCTAATCTGCTCTCCGTCATGATCTCCCTGACTGATCATCTTCTCATGGGCCTTCTCTATCATCCTTTTACCAGCAGCTCCAAGCACTTTTGTTCCTTTCTCTGGCCGTGTGTGCGTTAGTTATTGGCCAAGTGGCCCAGATTAGCTGGCCTGACCTCGGGAATGGTTCCACTCTTCTTTTAGATCTTGCACACTATGCTCTCGAACACTCTTCATTAAATCTCTCTTTCTCTCTCCCCCCACACACATACACATGCAGACAAATACTCACACAGACAATGCTTCCTATTTGCCCCCCCCCCCTCAGTAGGCTACCCATCATCATCCAATGTGTCATAGACATTTTGATAATCAACAGTGGCTCTTTATAAGCCAATGGATCTCTCTAACCCAAACCCATAGGTTTGAAGTCTACTGGCTGTGGACCAATCCGACCCACATAGGGTAACAGTAAATAAGCCCGCTGTCCTTATTTCTCTTGGTTCACCTTGCAGATACAGTATTTCCCTCCGAATACCACCTCCCATCCCATCCCCCTTCCCTCCCTGTGCAGTCTGTCAGCTGAACTGATTGCCTCTCTCTCCCGCCCCCACAGTGACATTTAGCTATTCTCATTTGCATGTACATGCCCTTGCTGTGCGGCCTGTGAGCCGGCGAGATTGATCAACGCCGCACTGTGTTTTATCGCATGTCAGTCTGAGGCTGCTACCAGGCGCAGTGGGCACACACATACACACCAGCACACGCAGCCGGGTACACTAGTGGGTAAACATGTTTTCCTGATCACCCACACACTACACGCATCCATATGTGAACACACACACACACATAAAACATCCACACGAAATGCACAGACACTCAACGTACTGTATATACACACTTTGAAGATTGAGGATATGCACACATTGCACAGATGTACATATGAGTCAGACAAATGCATTGAAGCATTTGGCCTCCATATCATGTCTAGTGAGAGTGAATCACTCCGAGGAATGGTGCTTTCACTGTAAGATCTTGGCAGGGATCTATCCTCTACTCTTCTCTTATTACTTACTGAGCTGACAGATATTAATATGCAAAATGGGAGGCTGCTGAACAAAATGCTGATAATTAAGTGAAGATGTTCTGGGTAGTGTCACGCTTAAGAGTGTGCACATAGGACCCATCACATGGTAAGCCATTATGCCACCGAGCAGTTATTGCTGTGCTTTGGGGGTGAGTCTGTTCTGCGTAGGCACTGTAAAAATAGAACCTCGGAGAGTTGAACTGTAGTTAACATTTCATTTTAAGAGGGTAACACTTAATTTTAAGAGGGTAACACTTCATTTTAAGAGGGTAACACTTCATTTTAAGAGGGTAACACTTCATTTTAAGAGGGTAACACTTCATTTTAAGAGGGTAACACTTAATTTTAAGAGGGTAACACTTAATTTTAAGAGGGTAACACTTAATTTTAAGAGGGTAACACTTCATTTTAAGAGGGTAACACTTAATATTAAGAGGGTAACACTTAATATTAAGAGGGTAACACTTAATATTAAGAGGGTAACACTTAATATTAAGAGGGTAACACTTAATATTAAGAGGGTAACACTTAATATTAAGAGGGTAACACTTAATATTAAGAGGGTAACACTTAATATTAAGAGGGTAACACTTAATATTAAGAGGGTAACACTTAATATTAAGAGGGTAACACTTTATTTTAAGAGGGTAACACTTTATTTTAAGAGGGTAACATTTCATTTTAAGACAGGGTAACACTTCATTTTAAGACAGGGTAACACTTCATTTTAAGAGGGTAACACTTCATTTTAAGAGGGTAACACTTCATTTTAAGACAGGGTAACATTTCGTTTTAAGACAGGGTAACATTTCATTTTAAGAAGGTAACATTTCATTTTAAGAGGGTAACATTTCATTTTAAGAGGGTAACATTTCATTTTAAGAGGGTAACATTTCATTTTAAGAGGGTAACATTTCATTTTAAGAGGGTAACATTTCATTTTAAGAGGGTAACATTTCCTTTTAAGAGGGTAACATTTCATTTTAAGACAGGGTAACATTTCATTTTAAGACAGGGTAACACTTCATTTTAAGACAGGGTAACACTTCATTTTAAGACAGGGTAACACTTCATTTTAAGACAGGGTAACACTTCATTTTAAGACAGGGTAACATTTCATTTTAAGACAGGGTAACACTTCGTTTTAAGACAGGGTAACATTTCGTTTTAAGACAGGGTAACATTTCATTTTAAGACAGGGTAACATTTCATTTTAAGACAGGGTAACATTTCATTTTAAGACAGGGTAACACTTCATTTTAAGACAGGGTAACATTTCATTTTAAGACAGGGTAACATTTCGTTTTAAGACAGGGTAACATTTCGTTTTAAGACAGGGTAACATTTCGTTTTAAGACAGGGTAACATTTCGTTTTAAGACAGGGTAACATTTCGTTTTAAGACAGGGTAACATTTCGTTTTAAGACAGGGTCACATTTCGTTTTAAGACAGGGTCACATTTCGTTTTAAGACAGGGTAACACTTTGTTTTAAGACAGGGTAACACTTTGTTTTAAGACAGGGTAACACTTCATTTTAAGACAGGGTAACATTTCATTTTAAGACAGGGTAACATTTCATTTTAAGACAGGGTAACATTTCATTTTAAGACAGGGTAACATTTCATTTTAAGACAGGGTAACACTTCATTTTAAGACAGGGTAACACTTCATGTTAAGTCTCCCAAATAAACCATTAATAAGGCATTTATAAATTGTGTGTTCACCATTTATTAATCATTACTCCCACATTTGTACATTTTAGTAAGCTAGTTATTCACACATATCTCCTTAAACAGCCTGAATGTCTACCAACAGGATGCCCATATTTTTGTGAGAAATTACACTGGTCACTCAGACATTCATGAAGTATTTATAAAGTATAAATAGCACTCATTTTAGACCAGGGACTGCAAAAAGACTTGACTAATGATTAGTAAATGGTTTATTCATGTGGGAGTAATGATTAATAAATGGTGAATACACAATTTATACATGCCTTATAAATGGTTTATTACAGACCTTTAAAACGGTATCCTTACACCACTTTATAGAGTCATCAGAAGGAAAATACTGCATCTTTAGTATGTTGGTATAGGCTACACCAGGAAGTAAGGGGACGGATCATGACCCAAATGGCAAACAGCTGCAATCGTATGGTAGGTAATACAGTATGAGGGCATGATACTACATATTCTTTGACACAGGTCAAAGGTTGCAGGTTACAGTGTATTCTTCCTGTTCCAGGGTCCTTCCTTTCTTTAAGGCATATCGCTACTACAGATAGTGTCTTATAAGAATTTTGATACGGTTGGTTGCCTTAACCCTCTATGCTGCCACCTCCCCTCTATTTCCTCCCCCACCCCCAGCTGATCTCCCTTCTCTCGCTCTGTCCCCGAGGAGGTGAGGGGAGTGGGAGGAATCCATGTTGCCGGGGGCGACAGGCAGGCTCTCTGTGCCATCCTCTTACACAAACGGCAGGATCAGCACTCCACACAAGAATAATGAGAAGATAATGGGGAGTAATGTGACCCGATCTGTCCCGATTATCTCATGGCACCCACCGCCACAGCGCCATCTGGTGCCTGATCTGGGGACAGCAGCTCCTGTGCTGTATGAAAAGAAGGCAGGTTTAGAATGAATCCCTTCCCCCCAGTTTATTGACTGGTTGTTTTGGTGATTTGTGTGTGCTTGCATGCCTGCGCGCATGTGTGCACAGGTGTGTTTGTGGATGTGTGTGTGTGTGTGTGTGTGTGTGTGTGTGTGTGTGTGTGTGTGTGTGTGTGTGTGTGTGTGTGTGTGTGTGTGTGTGTGTGTGTGTGTGTGTGTGTCACGGTCACACATAAAAAGTGACTTTGCATTTATATGAATGTCTGACAGAGTATGTCGTTGTGCTTATATAAATTAGAGAAGAGAGTGGTGTCTAAAGCACAGTGTGAATTCCCGACATGGACAAGTGTCCACCATGCTGCTTTCTCCCAGCTTAACTCGCACCCTGTTCTCTTTTTAACCAGATAGTCTCTCCCCCAGGCAGCACTCGGCCAATTCTATAAGACGCTCCATTGTATGGGCAGTGTGGCTTGTGGTTTAGATTGTTAAGGCTCTTTGTGTCGTGTGTTTACAGATGCTTTACATGCCCTTCAGAATTCAGGGCTCTCTCTCTCTCTCCTACCTTCAGACAGACTCAGCAGTCTAATCCCCATAATGCCACAGCCATTACAGATATCAGATCTCACAGAGAGACACTGGTTTACGAGAAAACTTTGAAAAGATTGGCTTCTGTAAGGTCAGGCATATAGAAAATAGTTATTTGCGTCAACGTCATCTGAAGAATGGATGTTTACAGAATGCTTGGTAATACATGTTGTTATGCAGCTGGAGGTGGACAACCAATTGGCTTCATTCAACCTTACATCAAAATATACCTTGTAAAATCCACTGGCGAAGGAGATTTCCAATACAACACACATATACACAACATCAAACCACATCATTCTGCCTCAGGAGGCTGAAGAAATTTGGCTTGTCACCTAAAACCCTCACAAACTTTTACAGATGCACAATTGAGAGCATCCTGTATCACCGTCTGGTACGGCAACTGCACCGCCCACAACCGCAAGGCTCTCCAGAGGGTGGTGCGGTCTGCACAACGCATCACCCGGGGAAAACTACCTGCCCTCCAGGACACCTACAGCACCTGATGTCACAGGAAGGGCAAAAATATCATCAAAGACAATAACCACCCGAGCCACTGCCTGTTCACCCCACTGCCATCCAGAAGGCAAATTCAGTACAGGTGCATCAAAGCTGGGACTGAGAGAATGAAAAATAGCTTCTATCTCAAGGCCATCAGACTGTTAAACAGCCATCACTAACACAGAGAGGCTGCTGCCTACATACAGACTTGAAATCATTGGCCAGTCTAATAAATGGATCACAAGTCACTTTAATAATGTTTACATATGTTGCATTACTCATCATGTACAGTATATACTGTATTTTATACCATCTATTTCATCATGTCTATGCCGCTCGGTCATCGCTCATCCATATATTTATATGTATATATTCTTATTCCATTCCTTACTTAGATCTGTGTGTATTAGGTAGTTATTGTGGAATTGTTAGATTACATGTGAGATATTGCTGCACTGTCGGAACTAGAAGCACAATACATTGCAATCACCTCCACCTCCCTCGTCCCCCTCGCCATATCCTTTTCCTACTGTCCCACTAATTTGCTCTCCATGCACAACCTGGCTGTTTATTGAGATGCTAACTCTCTTTATGAACACCTAATCCCGGAGCAGGGGGGATAATTTATGAAGCATTTACATGAAGAAGGCCAGCTAATTGGGAGCATGTGTCGGGGTAAGCCTTGGCGACGCCTCCATACTACAGATGAGCAGGCCAGGATTCCGACTCTCTGCCTGCCGTACAGTATAACGATGCGTCATATCCACTCTCCTTCAATCCATCCGCCCCCTCAACAATTCAGCCTTTAAAGCAATCTCTGTACTGTTTTGACGTAATGATTGAAACATTATTACTATGTGTTTTCCGAGTGGTAGCTAGTCTGTCATGGTAGGTCTATAGCAGCAGCATAGAGGGACTACTACGTACGGTAGCCAATCCGCGAGCAGCTTTCTTCTCCGTCTAACTGCTCCATTCAGCAGCCAACTAACCCGCCCGAGACATACTCAGCCGTGACTTGCAAGGCCTGACCTCCAACTCGTCGTGTCCAGAGTGTCAAAGGCCAGGCCGGACAGGTCCCTCTGAGAGGGCAGCGGCCATTTTTACGCGCGATGACACGTATCGGCCACATCTTCCACCGCCACCGTTTCCTCCATACCCCTTCGCTCCACTCAGAAGCCCCCCCCCCCTCTCCCCATCCTCACCCTCCCTCATTTACATCAGGTCGTTTGTTCTTACTTTATGGTTATATATGGGGCTTTGTCTGGCTGTGTATGTATCTTCACCACTCCCAGCTGGTCCCCATTAATAACTGGGCCCTGGTGGGAAGAGGCAGGGAGATGGAGGAGCTTGTTAGCCTCGTAGACAGGACCAGGGGCCCAGCATGGGAGATGGGACGGGAGTGGAGGCGTTTGTTGGACCGGAGAGGGTAAAAGAGGGAGATGCACAGCACACACGTCAGACAGCCATAGTCCCAACGTTGATGTATTGATGTGTCAGCGATCAGCCCATCGCAAATCACACAACATGTATCTTTGTTGGCTACATCTCTGTGTAAACGTGCTTTGGTGTTTTTATTGTCTGGATATAGATGAGTGTGTCTGTCTGTGGGCCACCAGTCAGACATGTGTTGGGGTGAAAGCGTAATGAGGCTGCTGAGTGGACCAAGCAAGGCCATACATGATATAGACAGACTCCATTGTGGGTCACACACGGCAGGCAGCAGAAGCCCTCAGATCTGCCTGCTTGATCAGCTCTGCGGGAGCCTGTGGGGAATAAAGCCGTGAAAAAAGGATTTATTTAGCACGCCTCATCAAAAGGGAATTAGCAGGGTTTGGGCAGGGAAGACGGGGTCTGTTTAGGGCTAGGATGAATGGCAGGATGATCTCTGTAATCCCAGACCCCCTGCCCCCCCCTTCCCCCTCCCCCAAAAATCACCCCTTTCTCTATCACTTAGCTCTTATGTAGCCTCAGCCAATCAGTCAAATGAAATGACAACCAAAGTGAGATTAGATCTTTACATCTCTGCTCCGAAGATCATTCAAGGAGATGTGAGGCTGTTTTATCTGTTGCTGTAGTTCTGTCCTTTACGGTGATTCTTCCTCCTCCCTCACAACATGGCGGCGAGCTGTCATCCTCAATGATGGCAAAGCTGATGACAGAGAGCTGGCTGCCGAACACGCCACAAACAACGAGTGGCAGCATGTAAACTAAAGCAAACAAAAGCCGTCTCCACTCCTTCATAGGCAGGATCCCTCCCACCTGCCACCTCGCCAACGCTGATGAAACACACTGAAACAGAGAACATCCATTAAAAGGGCAAGCAGCGAGAAACGCTGTACTGTAAAAGCCCGAACACTGCGAGGAATCTTGTTCAGGCTTCCCCGTCACACTCGCTGTGGTTCATTATTCCTGGCAGGCAGCTTCGTGTTTGTGTAGTGACTTCCTGTGCTGCGGCTGAGACCGAGACACACATATACAAGCAGATGCTGCGGCTGAGACCGAGACACACACATACAAGCAGATGAGAGGTGACAGGCACAGAAAAGGTGACTTGCATTCTGACTCTCACAATGTGATGACAGAGACTCCAGTGTGGCCTTACTTTGCTGGAGGTTCTTCATCAATATTCACCCTATTACCATAATCAAATTCTTAGGTCATTAATAATGGATAGCCAGTCTGACTGTCTCGAGTTGGCCTAAAGATGATAAACTAGCACCCATTTTGAGAACGTTTCAGAACAAAATAGCTTCTAAATGTAAGCTGTAAACACTTACTGGGTGTCTTCATTAAACACTTCTCTTAATTCACCTCTCCTACTATATATCAAGATACCCAGGTCTTAAATGAGGCACAAATCCACAGATTAATACAAATTAAGTTTTAATTGTGTTTAATGTATTCAACACTATTTACCTGATCTCCCTCCTCCACCCTCCATTTCTCTCTCACCTTCCGCTCTCTAGAGTAGTGCTGTTATAATGGCTTGGCCAGAATAAGCAATGCTGTGCCTATATTCTAGGTCATTCTTGTCACCTCCCCCAGTGTATGTGTCCTGGAAGCTCCCTGTGTCCACCACAGACCCACAACAGCCAGGGGACACTCACTCTGCCCCCTACACAGGTATAGCTCTGCCCTGGAGAAACCAACAGCATCAGTAACCTGTCTGATGGTTGCATTGTGCTGTAGCCCGCACTCTCCCCACCTCCTCTCCCCCTCCCTCTGCTCCTCTCCAATCCATCTCTACGCTCGCTCTCTAACTCTCTGCACCCCGCAGCCAAATCATCGGCGGCTCCCATTTCCCGTGATTTATCGCTCCCTCTGCTGGAGAGAGAGGGACCAGGGATGGGGATTGGGACAGGTAGGAGGACTGGGGGGGGGGGGGTGGGGGGTGGTAATCAATTACTGTGGTGGTCATCAAAGCATTGACATGAGGAATCACATTAGAGGAGTGTGTGTGACTGCTTGACCCTGATACAAAACCCACAAAAAGCACCCCATAAAGAGCTGTTTAATCTCTTGTCTTTCTCCTTCTACTTCCGCCACCACCTCTAGATAGATTGGAGAAACAAAATAATGGAATAAAGCCTTGCTATTGGGAGGGCAGTTGAACAGTCATACAGGTATGACCAAACACCCGACTCACTGACATACTGGACACCTGGCCTCTCTTCTCAAAATGGAGCTAGGAGGTCGAGCTGGGAGTCCTTTGGGTGTTTCATTGCAAACATAAAATGGATTACAGACAGACTGAGCGTTTCCAATCACTGCAGTGAGGCTTTGAATGAACAACATTCACCTTGGTCTGGAGAGGGTGACACACACACACACGCACGCACGCACGCACGCACGCACGCACGCACGCACGCACGCACGCACGCACGCACGCACGCACGCACGCACGCACGCACGCACGCACGCACGCACGCACGCACGCACGCACGCACACACACACACACACACACACACACACACACACACACACACACACACACACACACACACACACACACACACACACACACACACACACAAAGTCCTTTGAGGAACCGAAATTGAGTGGAGCGGAACATAGTGAGGGGGGCAAAGGGAAATGAGAGAACAGAGGAGAACGAAATAGAAAAAATATATATTTCAGATGACATCCCCATTGTAACTAGGAGCAGGACGATGGCGCTTAGCAAAACTGCTAACAATGAGCGCAGGAGAAATCCCCTATCCTACAGGGGCCCGACAGCATGCTCTCTATTACCATACTCATTTAAATACAGTAATCTCATTTTCTGCTTCAGCCAAAGGGGCATGCTAAATTTCCTTGTCTACGCATAGGGGGGTACAGGGGTACAGGTGCGTAGGATTAGTGTATTTTCCTATCTCCGGGGTCGGTCAGGTTCTGGGGGGCTGGTGTACGCATGTATGTGCAAGAGTGTGTGTTGGGAGGGGAGGGGAGAGGGGGTAGCTATGGGGATATCATATCAGAGATCTGACAACCAAAGGGAGCAGAGAAAAAAAAAGCTGTTTCCACCCAAGCTGTTTCCATTCTTCCACTCTTCCGGTCCAGTGGAACAGTTGATGAAGTTTAAATGAAGCAGAATTAGGAGATCAAGCAGACAGCTAGTGTTGATGGTATCTGTGAGGCCTCCTCCCGCTCCGGGCCAGGGCTTGGGGAACTGACCGGGGACGGCTGACCTGGATGAAATCGAGAGAAAGAGAACGAGGGAGGATGGGGAGAGAGGGGAGGGGTGAAGTATTCCCTAAATGTGATAATCTCCAATCACCTCTAACATCATTTCTGTCAAGGCTTCGGTTAATGAGCTCATAGCCGATCGAGCGTGATGCTCCCCTCTCTCTCCTCCCTCCCCTCTGATTCTCTCTTTCTCTCCCTCGCTCTCTCTCATCATCACTGTTGTTCTTTTGATTTAATCCCTCACACTTCAGTTGATTTGAGCAAGAGGGGAAGAGAAATTGCGGGATGGAGGGAAGGAGAAAGCCTATTACCCAAGCCTCTCGGCTCTCGTCTATCTAAATGCTAACGATGCAAGGGAGCGAGGGAGAGAGAGAGAGAGAGAGAGAGAGAGAGAGAGAGAGAGAGAGAGAGAGAGAGAGAGAGAGAGAGAGAGAGAGCGGAGAGGGGATATGTTGGTGAGGGAGGACATGATGCGGCAGTGGGAGGCTAATCTGCAGTTGCCTTGGGTCCCAGAGAGCGGTTTGGTTATTTTGAAAGCAGGTTAGCTGAGGAGAAACACAGCATCCTGTGTGCTGACCCTTCATCCCCAGGGTCAAAGCACCTGATCTGTCCTCTTACTTCCACTGGAGCTGCTCTGACACACCGCAGCTGCTTAGAGCCCTGTGCTCCGCTCAGCCCCGTTCTCCGCCAGGGCTCAGTGTGCTCATTTTATACCTACTTTTACGCCACTATTGATTAAAACATGGGGGAGTACGTATTGTTTTACTACATGGAATTAAATGCTGCAGATTGATTTGCGTTGGCTGGTGTAGTTGGTCGGAAAAGACTGGGATAAAAGCTGTGGGTCACCTTGAACTGAGAGTAATGTCTGTTTCAATCTGCTCCGAGCACTGCATCTTGGGACCGGAGGCATCTTCTATTGTTTGGTATGAGATTTCCTTCTCCCTCTATCTCTGGAATATCTCTTTCCTAGATAGTTTTTCCTTCTGCAGTGCCCCAAAACCAATAAAACTATAGATGAACACAAGACACAAATTTGAACTTAAATATCTGTGGTAATTGCATCCTGCAGCACCAATTTCAGCTGCTGTGCTTTAGTGGCTATTTCAATTGAGAGTAGACCTGAATATAGATTACACGACAATCGATGCCTAAATAAACATATATTTACAAATACCATTTGTCATTCCATTTGAAGTATTTTTGAATGCTATTTGATGTAGAGGCCTCTCACGACATAATTCCCATAAGTACAAATAGTTATGATGGCGGTTATTATGTGTAAAAGCCTCTGTCTTCTGTTCCACTTAATGCACTGTTACAGTCATTTTCACCTTGATTTGTTGTCACTGGACCCAGCATTCAATTCATCTTCAACACACAATAAGAACAATGGTGTGAATTTCCCGGAAACACACACAGGCCTCTAAGCCGGTCTTTACCCTTGGCAGAGCGGCAGCCACTTGCTCTGTGCATAACAATTTTACCCGTCTAATTCTCCTTTCAAGAACCCCATTTGTTTGCATATTGGCCAATGAAACATTGGTGGGCGAGAGGCAAGCGAGCAATCAATCCTGGTAATGTGATATGCGGATGGAGTACTGTGAGTAAATGTTTGAGCAGGCAGCCATCCAAGATCTGCAGTCAAACGAATTGAGGAGAAAGAGAATCTATCCAGGGCAAGCTTCTCTCTTTATTATTGCCTGTCTCCACACAGCATCAGGGTATCAAGCGCATTATATTCCAGCTCTCTGTGCATTTTTCATATAGGCCCGGCTTTTATGTTTTATGTACGCCAGCTCAGGGGAGAACAGCTGTGTGGGCGCTGCATCCTCTGGAAGTTGAGAGAGAGAACTCATTTCACTGGGAGAAGTGGAGCAGAATGCCAAACACGGCCAGCCAGGCAGGCGCCTCGCTTCGCAAAGGCAGCAGCACACTACCTGGATACCCAGTTGCACCCTGGATACAAACAGGAACAATGGAAAGCAGTGGTTGCCTGAGCAGTTACTACATTATCATAATGTTATTACATTATCATAGTGCTCAGGCACCACGCCACACATCCTGGTATTGCCGGAATTTTAAAACGCTAAATATTCAAAAAGGTTCTTAGGTTATCGGGCACTGCCCGT
The DNA here is from genome assembly GCF_021184085.1 of Oncorhynchus gorbuscha. Classification (NCBI taxonomy): domain Eukaryota; kingdom Metazoa; phylum Chordata; class Actinopteri; order Salmoniformes; family Salmonidae; genus Oncorhynchus; species Oncorhynchus gorbuscha. The sequence continues at coordinate 20,254,550 of NC_060192.1, forward strand.
ATGATAAGGCCCACTGAGTGAGCTCTGAACGTGGTACGTACAAGTGATTATGTTAACCCAGTGAGCTCAGCCCATTTTTATGTGTAATACGACAATACAGAATGTAACACTGTAATAGGAGGAAAATGCTCTCGTTAATATACAGAATTTGTATTTAATACATGAAGTCCTGTGTGATCTTCAGACAACATTTATGGACTGTGTAAACACCTAGTCTACTATTCTGTGTATTTAATACATGGAAACCAGTGTGATCTTCAGACTACAGTGACTATAAATAAGAACAGTTTGAAGATCCTATTCTATTACTTACTTTACTCAGTCTTCTTTACTCATAAGTGTCTGTTTCAAACCCTAAATCAAATCAAAGTTGTTTGTCACGTGCGCCAAATACAACAGGTAGACCTTACAGTGAAATGCTGAATACAACAGGTAGACCTTACAGTGAAATGCTGAATACAACAGGTAGACCTTACAGTGAAATGCTGAATACAACAGGTAGACCTTACAGTGAAATGCTGAATACAGTGAAATGCTGAATACAACAGGTAGACCTTACAGTGAAATGCTGAATACAACAGGTAGACCTTACAGTGAAATGCTGAATGCAACAGGTAGACCTTACAGTGAAATGCTGAATGCAACAGGTAGACCTTACAGTGAAATGCTGAATACAACAGGTAGACCTTACAGTGAAATGCTGAATGCAACAGGTAGACCTTACAGTGAAATGCTGAATACAACAGGTAGACCTTACAGTGAAATGCTGAATGCAACAGGTAGACCTTACAGTGAAATGCTGAATACAACAGGTAGACCTTACAGTGAAATGCTGAATACAACAGGTAGACCTTACAGTGAAATGCTGAATACAACAGGTAGACCTTACAGTGAAATGCTGAATGCAACAGGTAGACCTTACAGTGAAATGCTTACTTACAGACTCTGACCAATAATGCAAAAAAAGGTATGAGGTGAACAATGGGTAAGTAAAGAAATAAAAACAACAGTAAAGACAGTAGCGAAGCTTTAAAAGTAGCAAGGCTACATACAGACACCGGTTAGTCAGGCTGATTGAGGTAGTATGTACATGTAGATATGGTTAAAGTGACTATGCATATATGATGGACAGAGAGTAGCAGTAGCGTGAAAGAGAGGTTGGTGGGTGGCGGGACTCAATGCAGATAATCCGGTTAGCCAATGTGCGGGAGCACTGGTTGGTCGGGCCAATGGAGGTAGTATGTACATGAATGCTAAATGATGTAGAAACATTGTGCCGCAGTAAATGTTTAATGTTTCAGTTATGCATTACCTTCCTTACAATTGGCTAATTGATCGATAGAGCTGTTAAAGCTAGAATCCTTAGTTGCTTTTAAATGAATGATGTATTCCCACTGATTCTGGAAGAATATAACCTTATAACTGAATCCTGAGCTTAGTTCAACATTGGTACCCCATCAGAACCCAAAATATGAGCTTGTTTAACTCCAATGTCTGTAAACAATGTAAATGTCAACAAACACTGGCCCCCCAATGGTGGAACAAACTCCCTCACGACGCCAGGACAGCGGAGTCAATCACCACCTTCCGGAGACACCTGAAACCCCACCTCTTTAAGGAATACCTAGGATAGGATAAGTAATCCCTCTCACCCCCCCTTTAAGATTTAGATGCACTATTGTAAAGTGACTGTTCCACTGGATGTCATAAGGTGAATGCACCAATTTGTAAGTCGCTCTGGATAAGAGTGTCTGCTAAATGACTTAAATGTAAATGTAACACTGTATAGCCTCAAAACAGTTATTTCTCTAGGCCCATCCTGCAGCTTTTACCAAAACTGAAGCTGGGTGCTCAATTTGTTATCGTTTTAATGGAGGATTCTATCTTTGAATGTGTTCCAGCTTGCTGTTTGTCTGTTACCTATGCATAGTCACTTCGCCCCCACCTACATTACCTTAATTAGCCTGTACCCCTGCACACTGACTCGGTACCCCCTGTATATAGCCTCATTATTGTTATTCTTATTGTTTTACTTTTTATTATTACTTTTGACTTTTTCTTTTAGCCTACTTGGTAAATATTTTCTTCTTCTTGAACTGAACTGTTGGTTAAGGTCTTGTAAGTCAGCATTTCACGGTAAAGTCTACACTTGTTGTATTCTGCGGGTGTGGCAAATAAAGTTGGATTTGATTTGATCTTGTTTGGAGAACAACACTGCCATCTAGTGTTCAGAACCCCAAATCCAGTGTTTTTAATTACTATTAATGTTCTAGTAGATCTACAAGCCCGTTCATAGGTTGCAATAGTGCCTTGATGATATTTACAGCACCATAAGAGCCTTTTTTTGTGTAGACGTGATTGGTTCAATCATCCTTTTGTTCTCAGCTATATCCTTACTCTCACAAGGGGTTTCTCACCTCCATTAGAACTGCGCAGTGAAAATGAAGAGAGGGTCAGGAAAGGGGAGAGAAAGGGAGGAGGGGGAATAGAGAGAGGGGGGAAATTGGGGAATAGGAGAGAGAAAATACATAGTGAGAGGGTGACAGGGGACTAGAAAGGGGGAAGGATAATAAGGAGAGGGAAGAAGCACAGATAGACCCACAGGGAGACAGGAGGAGAGAGATATTGGAAAATGTGTGAATTACATTCTGTAATCATATTCCACCAGAGACCAAAGAACCTAAAATCCCAGGTAGCCGCTGGGAGAGGGAAGAGCATTTTTTCACGCCTGAAAGGCCGTTGGTGGGCCCTAACTGGCCTCTGCCAGCCAGTCCAGTGCACTGGTCCCAGCTTGGTGCTTTGTCAATGTGCTGTGACTAATCCAGCAGGGGTCCCAGATCCTCTCTCCTTACCCTAATTAAAAGAGGATTAGCCGGCATGGCGTTTTCCCGGGCCGCTCCAACACGCGCAGGCAGCCTCCATCCCCTCGCTTTCCCAGGATAATCACACCTCCAGGAATTGCAGGGCTTTCTTTGGAGCTGGAGCCTGGAAAAGGCAGTCCAGTAGAGGAATGGTAGGCAGTGGGCCTGGGTCACTTTGAACACACAGCTGTGATCTGCTATAGACTGAGCTGTAGGTTTTACCTACCTCTGCCAGCCAGTTGGCTAATACATGTGTCATTAGGCATGTCCTTGATCAGGTTAATTGAAGCTACTGTAGCATACTACCTTGTTTGTAAATGATTGTTGTGATAAACCTTTGTAGGTAGGACTACTACTTTCTGCCCGTAGGCCTACCTGGGTGAAATAAGAGAGTAATTCACAAAAAGCACTTCCAATATATAAAACCCACATCATTTCTCTGTGTAAAACAAAAATGAGGGCCGAAGCAATAAAAAAAAAAGATTTGATCAACTCTGCCCTACAAAGACAAAACACTCTTAATAACTTCAGTTTTCTCCCTAATTCGTGTACCTTGGTTCGAGAACAGGGTAGCAGCAGTGTTCATCTCTGAGACCGTCGCTGGCTGAACCTTTAGCCTACAGTGTAGAAAACGGCTAATCTCTATCCTTAGCCGTTCAAAGGTTAGGGGGCTGATAACTAGGCCTATTCCAGGAAATGTGCTTCAAATGAAGGATTTTCCTGGTGCTCCCGTTGGTGCTCCTCACTGTTTAAAGTTAGCGGTTATTAATAAACCCCCAGATTTGGCCCCTAGGGGAGCGTGACAGCCGTCCTGCAAAAATGGCTACTGTCGATAATACAATGTTGCAGATCTGAAAGCTTTTTTTAAATATAAAACTGAACAAATTTAGTACAGAGATAAATGTACGTACTGTACCTTGAAAAGATTTAGTTACGGAGCCACCACATATCTGTCCCCTAGGGGTAGTGGCAGCCAATTGAGATTGTCAGTCTGAGTGCCAGCTTGCAGAGCCTGCTGGTTTAGTTGCTGACCATGAGGCTTTTCATTTGTTTCTGAGTCTTTAGTATGGACATGCATTTGGGGTTTTTCCTTTTTGTACATATTTACATTTCTTCACCATCTGAACAAATACTAATCCACCAACCGTTGCAAAAATAATCCACTACTGTATCCGACTGTGTGTAACTGTTAAAAGGTCCAATTCAGTCGTTTTTTATCACAATATCAAATCAAATTGTATTAGTCACATGCGCCGAATACAACAACAGTGAAATGCTTACTTCCGAGCCCCTAACCAACAATGCAGTTCCAAAAAATATGCATAAGAATAAGAAATAAAAGTAATAAGTAATTGAAGAGCAGCAGTAAAATAACAATAGTGAGACTACAGTTGAAGTCGGGAGTTTACATACACCTTCGCCAAATACATTTAAACTCAGTTTCACAATTCCTGACATTTAATCCTAGTAAAAATGCCCTGTCTTAGGTCAGTTAGGATCACCACTTTATTTTAAGAATGTGAAATGTTAGAATATTAGTAGAGAGAATGATTTATTTCAGCTTTTATTTCTTTCATCACATTCCCAGTGGGTCAAAAGTTTACATACACTAAATTAGTATTTGGTAGCATTGCCTTTCAATTGTTTAACTTGGGTCAAACATTTCGGGTAGCCTTCCACAAGCTTCCCACAATAAGTTGGGTGAATTTTGGCCCATTCCTCCTGACAGAGCTGGTGTAACTGAGTCAGGTTTGTAGGCCTCCTTGCTCGCACACACTTTTTCAGTTCTATAGGATTGAGGTCAGGTTTTGTGATGGCCTCTCCAATACCTTGCCCTTAAGCCATTTTGCCACAACCTTGGTTGGGTTATTCGGCTTGCAAACATTCCCCTTTTTCTTCCAAACATAATGATGGTCATTATGGCCAAACAGTTCTATTTTTGTTTCACCAGACATTTCACCGAAAAGTACGATCTTTGTCCCCATGTGCAGTTTCAAACCGTAGTCTGGCTGTTGTTCTGGGATTGATTTGCACTTTTCGCACCAAAGTATGATCATCTCTAGGAGACAGAACGCGTCTCCTTCCTGAGGTGGTATGACTGCCATGGCGTTTATACTTGTGTACTATTGTTTGTACAGATGAATGTGGTACCTTCAGGCGTTTGGAAATTGCTCCCAAGTCAACTTAGTGTATGTAAACTTCTGACCCACTGGAATTGTGACACAGTGAATTATAAGTGAAATAATCTGTCTGTAGTCAATTGTTGCAAAGATTACTTTTGTCATGCACAAAGTAGATGTCCTAACCAACTTGCCAAAACTATAGTTTGTTAACAAGAAATTTGTGGAGTGGTTGAAAAACAAGATTTAATGACTCCAACCTAAGTGTATGTAAACTTCCGACTTCAACTGTATGTACAGGGGGGTACCGGTACAGAGTCAATGTGCGGGGGCACCAGTTAATTGAGGTATTATGTACAAGTAGGTAGAGTTATTAAAGTGACTATGCATAGACGATAACAACAGAGAGTAGCAGCGGTGAAAGGAGGGGAGGTCAATGCAAATAGTCTGGGTGGCCATTCGATTAGGTGTTCAGGAGTCCTACGGCTTGGGGGTAGAAGCTGTTTAGAAGCCTCCTGGACCTAGACTTGGTGCTCTGGTACCGCTTGCCGTGCAGTAGCAGAGAGAACAGTCTATGACTGCGGTGGCTGGAGTCTTTAACTATTTTTAGGGCCTCCTTCCACGGCCTGGTATAAAGGTCCTGGATGGCAGGACGCTTGGCCCCAGTGATGTACTGGGCCATTCACACTACACTCTGTAGTACCTTGTGGTCGGAGGCCGAGCAGTTGCCATACCAGGTAGTGATGCAACCAGTCACGATGCTCTCCATGGTGCAGCCGTAGAACCATTTGAGGATCTGACGACACATGCGTGCCTGTTCGTGCAGTCATGAGTGAACAGGGAGTACCTGACTTCCTGACACACCCATGAGGGGCCCCTGTGTTGAGGATCAGCGTGGCGGATGTGTTGTTACCTCACCTTACCACCTGGGGGCGGTCCGTCAGGAAGTCCCGGATCCAGTTGCAGAGGGACGTGTTTAATCCCAGGGTCCTTAACTTATTGATGAGCTTTGAGGGCACTGTGGTGTTGAATGCTGATCTGTAGTCAATGAATAGCATTCTCACATAGGTGTTCCTTTTGTCCAGGTGGGAAAGGGCAGTGTGGAGTGCAATAGAGATGGCATCATCTGTGGATCTGGGGCGGTATGCAAATTGGAGTGGGTCTAGGGTTTCCAGGATAATTGTGTTGATGTGAGCCATGACCAGCCTTTCGAAGCACTTCATGGCTACAGAAGTAAACCCCCACTTCCTTCCATTCTGCTAGAAAACATGCAATTTTTGGACAATAAAATAGATGACTTACGTGGAAGATTAAACTACCAATGGGACGTTCAAAACTTTAAAATCAGAAGTGGCTGAACGACGACATTATCAACATACAGCTGGCTGGTTATACGCTGCACCGGCAGGATAGAACAGCGGCGTCTGTTAAGACAAGGGGCGGCGGACATTGTATTTTTGTACATAACAGCTGGTGCACAATATCTAAGGAAGTCTCGAGGTTTTGCTCGCCTGAAGTAGAGTATCTCATGATAAACTGTAGATCACACTGCTGTCGTGTCTTTGGCTATGCCGGATTAAGTGCGTTCATCCACCTCTGGCCTGCTCGCCTCCCTACCACTGAGGAAGTACAGCTCCCGCTCAGCCCAGTCAAAACTGTTTGCTGCCCTGGCCCCCCAATGGTGGAACAAACTCCCTCACGACGCCAGGACAGCGGAGTCAATCACCACCTTCCGGAGACACCTGAAACCCCACCTCTTTAAGGAATACCTAGGATAGGTTAAGTAATCCCTCTCACCCCACCCCCCCTAAGTTTTAGATGCACTATTGTTAAGTGACTGTCCCACTGGATGTCATAAGGTGATTGCACCAATTTGTAAGTCGCTCTGGATAAGAGCGTCTGCTAAATGACTTAAATGTAAATGTAAAAGTGATATGACATGCTATTCTATAAAATAATTTCTCTGTAATTCATATTACCCGATTAAGCTAATCAGGTGAATGTAATTAACTAGAAAGTCGGGGCACCACAAAATAATGTTTATAGAGCTGTTAGAACACTTAGGTTGGAGTCATTAAAACTCATTTTTCAACCACTCCACAAATGTCTTGTTAACAAACTATAGGTTTGGTAAGTTGGTTAGGACATCTGCTTTATGCATGACACAAGTCATTTTTCCAACAATTGTTTACAGACAGATTATTTCACTTATAACTCACTGTATCATGTCATGGCTTTAGAAGCTTCTGATAGGCTAATTGACGTCATTTGAGTCAATTGGAGGTGTACCCGTAGATGTATTTCAAGGCCTACCTTCAAACTCAGTGCCTCTTTACTTGACATCATGGGAAAATCAAAAGAAATCAGCCAAGACCTCAGAAAAAAATGTAGACCTCCACAAGTCTGGTTCATCCTTGGGAGCAATTTCCAAACGCCTGAGGGTACCACATTCATCTGTACAAACAATAGTACGCAAGTATAAACACCATGGGACCACGCTGCCGTCATACCAATCAGGAAGGAGAAGCATTCTGTCTCCTAGAGATGAACGTACTTTGGTGCGAAAAGTGCAAATCAATCCCAGAACAACAGCAAAGGACGTTGTGAAGATGCTGGAGAAAACAGGTACAGGAGTATCTATATCCACAGTAAAATGAGTCCTATATCAACATAACCTGAAAGGCCGCTCAGCAAGGAGGAAACCACTGCTCCAAAACCGCCTTAAAAAAGCCAGACTACGGTTTGCAACTGCACATGGGGACAAAGATTGTACTTTTTGGAGAAATGTCCTCTGGTCTGATGAAACAAAAATAGAACTGTTTGGCCATAATGACCATCGTTATGTTTGGAGGAAAAAGGGGGAGGCTTGCAAGCCGAAGAACACCCATCCCAACTGTAAAGCACCGGGGTGGCAGCATCATGTTGTGAGGGTGCTTTGGTGCAGGAGGGTCTGGTGCACTTCACAAAATAGATGGCATCAAGAGGATGGAAAATTATGTGGATATATTGTAGCAACATCTCAAGACATCAGTCAGACAGTTAAAGCTTGGTAGCAAATGGGTCTTCCAAATGGACAATGACTCCAAGCATACTTCCAAAATTGTGGCAAAATGGCTTAAGGACAACAAAGTCGAGGTATTGGAGTGGCTATGACAAAGCCCTGACCTCAATTCTATAGAAAATTTGTGGGCAGAACTGAAAAAGTGTGTGTGAGCAAGGAGGCCTACAAACCTGACTCAGTTACACGAGCTCTGTCAGGAGGATGGGCCAAAATTCACCCAACTTATTGTGGGAAGCTTGTTGAAGGCTACCCGAAACATTTGACCCAAGTAAAACAATTTAAAGGCAATGCTTCCAAATACTAATTGAGTGTATGCAAACTTCTCACCCACTGGGAATGTGATGAAAGAAATAAAATCTGAAAGAAATAATTCTCTCCTATTATTCTGACATTTCACAGTCTTAAAATAAAGTGATGATCCTAACTGACCTAAGACAGGGAATTTTTACTAGGATTAAATGGCAGGAATTTTAAAAAACGGAGTTTATATGTATTTAAACACTGAGGAGCATGTTGTGTTGTGTTTTTTTGCTAATTCCATTCTGCGCTCAGCGAGGCAGCCATGCACGCATTGAGAGTGTGTGGAGCTGGGAACTCTCCCTTCTGTGTGGGGCAAAAACGTTCTAATTTGTCCAAGCGCAGAGCGTGGCCAAGTTCTCTGCACGTGAGAATACAACACGTTGCCAAGGTTTTCCCTGGAAAGCTGAGCTCACGTGAAAGGCCAACAACAAAGTAAATGCAACAATTTCAAATATTATACTGAGTTACAGTTCATGTAAGGAAATCAGTCAACTGAAATAAATAAAAGAGGCCCTAATCTATGGATTTCACATGACTGGGCAAGAGTGCAGCCATGGGAGGGCCTGGGAGGGCATAGGCCCACCCACTTGGCAGCCAGGCCCACGCACTGGGGAGCCAGGCCCAGCCAATCAGAATGAGTTTTTCCTCACAAAAGGTCTTTATTACAGACAGAAATACTCCTCAGCTACCCCCACCACCCCTCAGACGATCATGCAGTTGAAGATGCCGACGTGGAGGTCTTGGGCTGCCGTGGTAATATGTAATCTGCGGTTGTGAGGCCATTTGGACGTACTGCCAAATTCTCTAAAATGACGTTGGAGGCAGCTTATGGTAGAGAAATTAACATTAAATTCTCTGGCAACAGCTCTGGAGGACATTCCTGCAAGTCAGCATGCCAATTGCGCGCTCCCTAAAAAACCTGAAACATCTGGGGCATTGTGTTGCTTGACAAAACGGCACATTTTAAAGTGGACTTTTATTGCCCCCAGCACAAGGTGCACCTGTGTAATGATCATGCTGTTAAATCAGCTTCTTCATATGCCACACCTGTCAGGTGGATGAATTATGTAGGCAATGGAGAAATGCTCACTAACATGAATGTAAACTAATTTGTTCACAATATTTTAGAGAAATAAGCTTTTGGTGCTTATGGAAAATGTCTGGGATGTTTTTACTTTAGCTCATGAAACATGGGACCAACACGTTACATGTTGCGTTTACCTTTTTTTTTACCCGTTTAGAAGAACAACAATGCGGTGGCTACACAGCCTGCACAAATGCAAGCATGTAGGCCTATTTGTTTTGGATAATTCTGTCAATTATCAGTTAATCATTGCATTAATTCAGGCTTTCGTTCATTAGACCATACGCATTACGCATAAACTGTAAACCAGTGCGGCTGGTAGAAGTTTGAGTAGCTTACTAAACAAATGTGGCCTATATTTGCCGCCTATATTCAATTCAAGTAACTTGAATGCGCCTTTGAGCAATATTTCTCTTGCATAGAACACACAACAACCAGCCGACTAGGTAAATAGATAAACTATTCTACTATGTCTAGTTTTTCTGACATCACTCATCTTTAAGCCCATAACCATATGTGTGAGGTGTATACTTTTGTTTCAAAGTAGATTGGTTTAAGACCAAGAAACACCCCGATTTAGCCCACATCAGTAAAAGGCCTTACTTTACTTACTTACCTTTACTGTGATTGTTTTCAATCCAAATGGTCAAAAAGAAACAAACAGCTTCTTAGCAAAGAGACATTTCTCAAGCCGAGTGGTCTTAGTGGGGAGGGGAAAACTGAAAACTAGCTGCTATGGGGCAGAGAGTTTTCAAATTATTTTTGTTATTGCTCCATTAACTCCCTATACCACCTGGTGATGTCACCAGGCAGGCAAAAACAATTCCCACCACAACAGGCTGAAATATCAGCCGGTCTTTTCAAACAGCTCTAACACTAAATTACTTTCGTAATTTCAAAGAATTATTCTAACCTCATAGTGGAAATATACACTCAGTGTCCAGTGTATTAGGTACACCCATCTAGTTCCGGGTCGGACCACACTGTGCCTCCAGAACCGCCTGAATTCTTCGAAGGAAACGTTTCTCAATTGGTATCAAGGGACCTAATTGTGTGCCAGGAAAACATTCCCAACACCATTACACCACTGCCACCAGCCTGTACTAATTACACCAGACAGGAGGGGGCCCATGGACTCATGCTGCTTACACCAAATCCTGACTCTGCCATCAGGATAATGGAACAGGAACGGGAACAGGAATTCGTAAGACCAGGCAATGTTTTTCCACTCCTCAATGGTCCAGGGTTTGTGATCACATTGCCCCTGGAGCCACATCTTGTTTTTAGTTGATAGGAGTGGAACCCGGTGTGGTCGTCTGCCGCAATAACCCATGTGTGACAAGGACCGACAAGTTGTGCGTTCCAAGATGCCGTTCTGCACACCACTGTTGTACTGTGCCATTATTTGCCTGTTTGTGGCCCGTCTGTTAGCTTGCACGAGTCTTGCCATTCTCCCCGGCTTCTCATCAACAAGCTGTTTTCACACACAGGACTGCCGCTGACTTGATATTTTTTGTTTGTCGCACCATTCTCGGTACACCCTAAACACTGTCATGTGTGAAAAGCCCAGGGGGCAGACCGTTTCTAAAGTACTGAAACCGGCGCGCCTGGCACAGACGATCATGCCACACTCAAAGTCACTTAGGTCACTCGTTTTGGCTGTTCTAATATTCAATCGAACAGCAACTGAATGCCTCAATGCCTGTCTGCGAGCCACGGCCACGTGACTCATTGTCTGTGAGGTAGTGTACCTAATAAACTGGCCACTGATTGTATCTAAAACACAGAAAAATCATGGTTTTGACTGCACTGGGCCTTTAAACCTTTTGGTTTTCAGGAAATCCAGGGCAAGAAGTAGAGGCCACGTTTTGTAGATTAAAGGTTTGTAAAATAGTGGTATAGTCTGCGGTCATTTAGTAAAATGACTGCCCCACGACTCCCAGGGGGGCAAATCTGTGGTGGCTCCATATCAAATTGTTTTCTTGCTACATAAATCTAGCTTTGTGACAAATTTGGTGTGTTTGTCTCAACAACAAACAAAAAAAATCTGAACTGTTAATTAGGGCTACCGTTAGCAGCAATTTCAAATGATGGCTGCTATGGCCCCATGGGGCCAAATCTGTGGGGGCTCCATATCACATTTTTCTTGCTACATAAATCTAGCTTTGTGACAAATTTGGTGTGTTTGTCTCAACAACAAAAAAAAAATCATGTGAACTGTTAAATAGTGCTACCGTTATAGCAGCCATTTCAAATGATAGTCGCTACGGCCCCCAGGGGCCAAATCTGTGGTGGCTCCATATTTAAATTTATTTTCAGGTTCCATAAATCAAGCTCTATGACAAATTTGGTCCCTTGACCTCAAAGCAGTCCTTCTGATTTGTAAAATAGAATTACAGTCAGGGGCCATTTTTCCCCAAAATGGCTGCCACACCCCCCATAGACCAAATCTGGGGTGGCTCCATATCTAAATATTTTCAGGGCACATACATCTACATCATTGCCAAATGTGGTGCTTTTATCAAAACGTTAATTTATCAGATACACCACCCCACTATTGGGATAAAGGCACATCCATAGAGATAGTTAGAGGATGCAACATCTTATCTGTCCCACCATGGCATCTATGAGAGCATGGTTAGTGTAATTGAGGCCATCTCCATTTTGAAGTGGTCAATTTTCTTCTTTTACTACTTCTGAGTTGGCAAGCAAACTGAAAAGGTGCGTACTGCCACCTGGACTGTGTTTTTTGAACAGGTAGAAAGCCAAAGTTGGCGATTTATGCCACCTGTAATTATGGAATGTTTGCTTACAAGTATAATTAATTGTCTGATCCATCCTTATGATCTGGGTGGAATTATGTGATACTTCCTTAACCTATAGGAAGTCCACCCAGTTGACTACTACAAAATGGTGAAAGTCCTCAATGGTGCTAGAACGTAAAACGAGCTTTCTGGCACTGGAGTCCTCCATATATCTCTATTTCATTGTAGTGGTTGACCTATTATACCCAGTAGGGGGTGACAAAGTGCATGAAAATTAAGAAAATATATATTTAAGCGTCATCGGGAAATGTAGCCTACTATAATTGTGACTCAAACACAAGCTGGTTTTCAGCAACAAGCATACTAACCTGAAGCCACAGCTCTGAGATCAGTGACTGAACTGTATTTTACAATGGAAGAATACGGCAAAGCAACCCAGTCGAGAGAGAGTAAAAGACGGGAACGTCAAGCAGGTAATCCGTTTTATTTACTAAATCCGGCGGATATGTTTATATTTATAGACAAAATGGCCACATTTGCGTCTCTTCAGACAACACATTACCAAAGAAAGTAGTGGGACAGGGACACGCCCTACAAAACACGGCTGTGTCATGCAAGTCCAGCAACCCACGCATTTTTGCCACAATGTAGCAGACTTGCTGATATAACAGTTACAGTTTGAGATTACAATTACATTGTTGCATTGAACACATTTCGCCTACAGTGTTGTGCAGAAGCTACGAACTTCCAGTAGCTGTGCCTGGATAAAATCACCAGGGAAAAGTCAGAAAAATAGCCATATTACAACCTGTGTTGTGATAATTTAGTTGTTTGCTCTAGAACCTGTTATTTCATATGCATTGCGACCGTGATTATATAGGCCTAAAGGCCGAGACAATAAGAAAACACAGTAGCAGAATAAATTCAACCACCCCTTTGTTGTATCACAAAACCGGAGAGCAACCTCTATCCGGTGAAGTCCACAAAGCATATTGCATGTAAACAAACAGTTAATTGACCTACAGCACGACCAAGCAAGTTAATGTTTCCCGACATTTTCGGACCACTAAACAACTAGCCAATTGATTTAGAATCACGAGAGTTATGCAAGTCACAAAGAAAACAGGAGCTGCCTCCACTATTCCCGCACCATCATATCACATGTGCATAGTCTAATACCATGACAACTAAAAGATACCAAAAACAACTTAGTCCAATCAACGTAAGCTACATACAGTGGCGATTTTAGCATGTAAATCTTGGTAGGGCAAATTATTTACTTGCACTATAAATGGTGATAAACGGTGAACACAAACTGTTAGGGCCTACATAAAGTTGTCCCAACACCTTACCACTGCCTCACCTGGCTAACAGCAGAGCCTTGTCTGGCAGCGATACAGTTCATTCAGCCTCAATTACTGCCTTTAAAAAAAACATAGCTGACCTGCTTAAACAAATGCGCTTTCTACTGACAATAAGCAGCATAAGGGGGAAGACAATACATAAGAGGCAATACGTAAAACTAATCAAGACATTAATGAGCGTGCTAGGACGGTTGTAATCATTAACTATTTGTTCAGCACTTTTGAAATGTATAGCGACAGAATTGAGAATTTGGGCCGTTCTTAGTGTTCTCCCTGTACAACAAGTCAGAACTGTAGGATAAATAAATGGGGCATATAAGCAGACAATGAAAGCTCTTACAATATTTAATGATTACATTTCTCTAAAACTGGTTATAGGCCTGTGCACCACCATGTCAGAGCAGTAGGTGAAATTATGAGGGGAAAATATACCAAATTATTAGGGTGAGGCACATGGGCTACTAACAGCTTACTACACAACATACTTAGTATTACTTTCTTAGCTACAGTATACATATCTCCCAGGGATATTACATTTTTGGACTCACCTTGTTGTGCTGTGCTCACTTGAACAGGAAGGTGGCACGGCAGTCCTTCATGGGCAAATTTTATCATAAAACTTTGTCATCAAATTCTGGCATTCTCTGGATTTATGGTGCTTTCAAGGGAACTCTGAAAAAAATACAGTTGAAAAATGATGACATAAGTGATCTTCATGTCGTAGCTCTAGAAAGAGGCCCGAGTTCACGAATTACAATTGGAGTTGGATGACTGTTCAAAACATATTTTCTCAGTCAAAGATAATTTTTTCCTGAGTTCCCAGTTGTCTTGAACTCACTGAAGTTAGATTTCCCAGTTTTGAGTTAAGTTGTTTTGAGCGCGGCAGAAATCATGCTGGATTGACAGCATGGCCGATGTTGAATGCTTACCATTTTAAGCTCGGAAAAGAGAACCTTAAACCGAGAATTGGGACCACATTCTCACTCCACTGAATAACAGGCTAGTGATTGCTTCGCAATCCTTGCAGTTAGCCACGGATTCTTTCCAAACCACTCATTGTTGAATTTGCAATTTCCAACTTGTTGTGTAGTTATATGTCCAATGGCTAATGAGTACCGATGTTTTATCTATAATTTATCTTCATTTCTCTTCATATAACATGGATTAAAAATGATGTGCCAGTAGATTGTCGACTTGATTCATGAATGGATGATGACTGCTAGCTAAGACTTTGAAAGTATGTTGACATGATCAGTTTAATCAAAGCTGCTGTAGATACAGTTGAAGTTGGAAGTTTACATACACTTAGGTTGGAGTCATTAAAACAAGTTTTTGAACCACTCCACAATTTTTTTGATAACAAACTATAGTTTTGACAAATCGGTTAGGACATCTACTTTGTGCATGACACAAGTCATTTTTCCAACAATTGTTTACAGGCAGATTATTTCACTTATAATTCACTGTATCACAATTCCAGTGGGTCAGAAGTTTACATACACTAAGTTGACTGTGCCTTTTAACAGCATGGGAAATTCCAAAAAAGGATGTCATGGCTTTAGAAGCTTCTGATAGGCTAATTGACATCATTTGAGACAATTGGAGGTTTACCTGTGGATGCATTTCAAGGCCGACCTTCAAACGCAGTGCCTCTTTGCTTGACATCATGGGAAAATCAAAAGAAATCAGCCAAGACCTCAGAAAAGAATGATGGACCTCCACTAGTCTGGTTCATCCTTGGGAGCAATTTCCAATCGCCTGAAGGTACCACATTCAACTGTACAAACAATAGTACGCAAGTATAAACACCATGGCTATCATACCACTCAGGAAGGAGAAGCGTTCTGTCTCCTAGAGATGAACGTACTTTGGTGCTAAAATTGCAAATCAATCCCAGAACAACAGCAAAGGACCTTGTGAAGATGCTGGAGGAAACAGGTACAGGAGTATCTAGGTACAGGAGTATCTATATCCACAGTAAAACAAGTCCTATATCGCTATAACCTGAAAGACCGCTCAGCAAGGAAGAAGCCACTGCTCCAAAACCGGCATAAAAAAAGCCAGACTACAGTTTGGAACTGCACAAAGATTGTACTTTTTGGAGAAATGTACTCTGGTCGGATAAAACAAATATAGAACTGTTTGGCCATAATGACCATCGTTCTGTTTGGAGGAAAAAGGGGGGTGCTTGCAAGCCGAAGAACACCATCCCAACCGTGAATCACAGGGGTGGCAGCATCATGTTGTGGGGGTGCTTTGTTGCAGGAGGGTCTGGTGCACTTCACAAAATAGATGGCATCAAGAGAATGGAAAATTATGTGGATATATTGAAGCAACATCTCAAGACATCAGTCAGGAAGTTTAAGCTTGGTCGCAAATGGGTCTTTCAAATGGACAATGGCCCCAAGCATACTTACAAAGTTGTGGCAAAATGGCTTAAGGACAATAAAGTCAAGGTATTGGAGTGGCCATCACAAAGCCCTGACTTCAATCCCATGGATAATTTGTGGGTAGAACTGAAAAAGCGTGTGCGAGCAAGGAGGCCTACAAACCTGAATAATTTACACCAGCTCTGTATGGAGGTTGTGGAAGGCTACCCAAAACATTTGACCAAAGTTAAACAATTTAATGGCAATGCTACCAAATACTAATTGAGTGTATGTGCACTTCTTACCCACTGGGAATGTGATGAAAGAAATACAAGCTGAAATAAATCATTCTCTCTACTATTATTCTGACATTTTACATTCTTAAAATAAAGTGGTGATCCTAACTGACTTAAGACAGGGATTTTTTACTAGGATTAAATGTCAGACATTCAAACTCAGTTTTTCACAATATATTTGGCTAAGGTGTATGTAAACTTCGACTTCATGATTTGAGGTCATTTTATCGGTGATCAATGACCTTGAGCCTTCTTAGATGGGCACTTCTAATGTAGCTCTATGGCTGCATTTCATACTCAAAGTAGACAGCCCTCAGCCCTAAACCCTCAGCCCTTGAATTACATTTTACCTTGTCACATCCAAGTATACCCTAAATTAATCTAGCTACATTTTATAGTCTTCTTACTACGAGACTAAGCCAATTTGCAAACACTAAAATCAATGTCTATATATTTTTTTAGCAAGCTAGCTTCATACTTTTTCCTGACATGTCAAAAATGCAGCCTTGTTGATTAAATTTGTCACTTCGCGGCCACCAGAATTTGACGTGACTACAGTTTGCATTGAATTGTGGGTCATATCAACCCTGCAAGTGACCAAAGTTATTCACTCTCTCCTTCGAGCTAAATCGAGGGCAGAGGGGGCTACAGTGAATTGGACCTCCACTTAAGATGGCAATCAAACTGCATCCAGTTTTACTGGGATTACCCAGAAGGAAAGTGGCTAGTGCAAGGGCGGAGGGGGTAAAAATAACATGTTTGGACTGCAGCCTATGGCAGCACCCAAGGGGTTTGAATTTTTGGTCCAACGCTCTAACCACCTGCCTCACGAGGATCCCGCCTGTTACGCGAAGGCAGTAAGAAGCCAAGGTAAGTTGCTAGCTGGCATTAAACTTAATCAATCATAATCACTAGTTATAACTACACATGGTTGATGATATTACTAGTTTATCTAGCGTGTCCTGCGTTGCATATAATCGATGCAGTGCGCATTCATGAAAAAGGACTGTCGTTGCTCGAACGTGTACCTAACCATAAACACCAATGCCTTTCTTAAAATCAATACACAGAAGTTTATATTTTTAAACCTGTATATTTAGCTAAAAGAAATCCAGGTTAGCAGGCAATATTAACCAGGTGAAATTGTGTCACCTCTCTTGCGTTCATTGCACGCAGAGTCAGGGTATATGCAACAGTTTACGCCGCCTGGCTCATTGAGAACTAATTTGCCATAATTTTACATAATTATGGCATAACATTGAAGGTTGTGCAATGTAACAGGAATATTTAGACTGATGGATGCCACCCATTAGATAAAATACGGGACGATTCCGTATTTCACTGAAAGAATAAACGTCTTGTTTTCGAGATGATAGTTTCCGGATTCAACCATATTAATGACCTAGGGCTCGCATTTCTGTGTGTTATTATGTTATAATTAAGTCTACGATTTGATAGAGCAGTCTGACTGAGCAATGGTAGGCACCAGTAGGCTCATAAGCATTCATTCAAACAGCACTTTCTTGCATTTTGCCAGCAGCTCTGCTGTTTATGACTTCAAGCCTATCAACTCCCGAGATTAGGCTGGTGTAACAATGTGATGTGAAATGGCTAGCTAGTTAGCAGGGTGCGCGTTAATAGCGTTTTAAACGTCACTCGCTTTGAGACTTGGAGTAGTTGTTCCCCTTGCTCTGCATGGGCAATGCTGCTTCGAGGGTGGCTGTTGTCGTTGTGTTCCTGGTTCGAGCCCAGGTAGGAGCGAGGAGAGGTAAGGAAGCTATACTGTTACACTGGCAATACTAAAGTGCCTATAAGAACATCCAATATTCAAAGATATATGAAATACAAATGGTATAGAGAGAAATAGTCATTTAATTCCAATAATAACTACAACCTAAAACTTCTTACCTGGGAATATTGAAGACTCATGTTTAAAGGAACCACCAGATTTCATATACAGTATTCTCATGTTCTGAGCAAGGAACTGAAACATTAGCTTTCTTACATGGGCACATATTGCACTCTTACTTTCTTCTCCAACACTTTGTTTTTTCATTATTTAAACCAAATTGAACATGTTTCATTATTTATTTGAGGCTAAATTGATTTTATTTATGTATTATTTTAAGTTAAAATATGTGTTCATTCAGTATTGTTGTAATTGACATTATTACAAATACATTTTAAAAATTGGCCGATTAATCGGTATCAGCTTTTTTTGTCCTCCAATAATTGGTATCGGTATCGACGTTGAAAAATCATAATCGGTCGACCTCTATTACCAACCCCTGCGCGCCATATTTTCCACTGGCTGCCCCACCATCACAGAAAGCACTGAGCTAGGCTGAAACACCTGTATTCTGGAGCTGCCTTACTCAGGAAAGCAATAAAAAGACCATAGCTCTGTTTGAGTACCCATACTAACATGCTGTATACTACATACTTAATGAGTATATACTAGTAGTTCATTTTAGTATACTGTAAACGACCAGTATCCTTGCAGTTCAGTGTACTAGCTCTTCGCCTGTCTACTGGAAGTTGATGCTGTTGCTATTCAACCCTTTGCTAGATTGTTAGCATAACAAATTACTAGCTAGACATTTTATGTGTTCTTAAATTCAGTCTAGAGTGCCAGATTGCACTCTGAGCATTTGTAAATTGAGAGCACTGTCCGTTTGTAAATTCAAAGCATTTCGCTCTGGGAGCGTTCAGAGCGCACACTTGACGCTCTGGCCCCAGGAGTAGGGTTGATTCGAGCAATGTAAACTTACAACGGCAGTCAAGCACTCAATCCAACTGTCCAACTTGCTAGCTACTTACAGACACAAATGAGAGACACCTCACTCTGACCATTTTACTTGCTCTAGCAGAGCTGGTTAGGCAGTTTTCATGTTATCCAGCGCGTTGCTGCTGGCAACAATTTAATTACGTTTTTTAGCCGACGTTTACTGAAGCCGGCCATATTCAACGGGTGTTGAGCGTTCGTAAATGTATAAGTTATTCTGCGCTCTGGTAGAGTGCTCTGAAATCAGAGTAGATAGCCTGAGCAAATTTTTACGAAGGCACCCGAATGTCCATTGAGAACGGACAAGAACTATACCACTTAGTTAAGAATGACAGGAATAATCAGGTCAATAAACATTGGGTAGTTAGGATATAGTTAATATCCTGGCAAATTTGATGTATTAGTAGCCAATTAACGTTAGGTAACTAGCTAACATGCTATGTGGTTCATAAGGATAGCGTAGCTAACAAATTGAAATGTAGCTAACAAATTCTAACAAAAAGGTAACTTATTTGAAAAGTCATTACTTTATTATATTGCTCAACATTTTAACATTTGTCATAATTAGTTAAAGCAAAGAATTTCAATCTGCTCTCATTGGACTTCGGCTGCATATTTTCTGCCATTTTCTTCAAACCCGAAAAGGATGTGAATCCACCCCCATTTTCCAAAGAATTGCATTATGGGCCCTAAAAGCACTGAAGGTGTCCGCTGTTTGTATACTTGGTATTTTGGCAAATGTAGTTTACTTATTTATTTTTTGCTCAGCCCCACCTGCCGTGAATGACGGGTCGCCACTGGTTAAATATGATGTGGCTGTCCATGGTTCTGATATATGTGTGTGTTTCTGGAAGTAGAAAAACATGTTGACTCACCCTACTTATAGAGAAATGCCAATGTTGTTGACAAAATGGTCTGTCACTCTGTCATAAAGTACACACTTTTATTTGTTGTTGTCCTACGCTACCTGGTGAAAATTCTTGCTAACTAGCCTAACTTCCTTGCATGGGCAACGTTAGCTAGTTAACATTAGCCTTCTACATCTAGCTACATATTGAACTTCCATCCCCTCAGGCCAGGGGAACAGTGTATGAACTAATGGTTGGATCAGAGTTGCCATTATAATCATTGACCAGTATGGAGAACTAGTTAAAACCAGAAGTACAAATCCCTATCTCCATCCATGGCTAGTTTATGAAAGGGCAATTTTAGCTAGCTAGCCTCCAGGAGGACAACAACACAGCGAGATGTAACAATTCAAGTTGTTTCTGTCATTTACGTATGCTCTCAATGCGATTTGATAGGAGTGACGCCAAATTCAAACTGGCTTCCCTTGACCCTTTTTTTTAGTGTGCCAGGACCAATCACAGTTGAGCTCACTCATTTTAGCTCGAAAGCCATATTATATATTTAATCAAGGAAGGCCAAATGCTCGCTGGCTTTCCTTGCATTCAATGTTACGGGCGGCAAAGATGACATACTCTTTATGACTAGACATTATCAGACAGAGACAGAGGGGCTCTGTTTCACTCACTTGGAAGCTTTCTCCAGTGATAATACTGTACATTCAGCCTCGTGCAAATTGAAGAAAAAATATGAAACACAGAGATTCGAAAGATGTACATTATTTTCTGTATTCTTTTTTTCTTGGTCGTTTTTTTGGGGGGGAAGCCTGGCATCAATGAATACACGCCACTGCCAGCTTCAGACCAATTAGGATCTTAACGGGCTCTATCTAGTGCCACGTTAAACAACTGAACTCGTCACTCTCCGACTTCAGTGCATTCAAAACAACTGGTAAATCTGAGAAAAACTATCTCCGACTGGGGAAAAACGATTTGAACAGTCATCCAACTCGGAATTCCAACTCGGGAACTCGGGCCTCTTTCTAGAGCTCCGACGTTCCGACCTGAAGATCACTGACGTCATGATTTCACCTCGTATTTTTCCAAGTTCTCAGTTGTTTTGAACAAGGCATTATTGCAAATTCCGAATGAGTAAACATTTCTAAAAACATCCTTCCACTTTGACATTATGGGGTATTGTGTATAGGCCAGTGACAAAAGAAATCTACATTTAATAAAACAATTATTCAGGGTGTTAATCTAAGGAAAGGTTAGTGTTACCTGGATGGGATGCTTCCGCTGGTTGCTGACATGAGACACATGCACACTGTTTCTGGGTATTACCGGTAGTTCTAAAACAAATGTCAGCCTAATTGTTTGTAGCCTATATATCTGATGCACAATTTAGGTTATTAAGGTTTCGTTTACACAGGCAGCCCAATTCTGATATTTTTTACATAATTGGTCTTTTGACCAATCACATCATGTCTTACCATATCAGATCTTTTTCAGAGCTGATCTGGTTGGTCAAAGACCAATTAGTGGGAAAATGATCAGAATTGCCTGTCACAAAAACAAAAAATTGGGTTAAAATGTGGAAGACACATTTCAGTTGAAGGCATTCAGTTGTACAACTGACTAGGTTTCCCCCTTTCCCTTTCACTTGGCAATTCACAGAAGAATCCAAATGAAAAATGAAGAGTAAAGAAGTTACCAGAAATGCATGATGTTGAAGGGGCTGCTCTTCTAATGGCTGGGATGTGAAAAGGTTTATTTTCTGTCTTTGGTTGTATTTGACTTTGTTTGTATGTTTTTGTATTGTCTTTCAGCCTTGGAGAGCTCAGATACTGACAATGGCCTATGTGGTTGGATCATAGTTGGCTTATCCATCCTTCTGATGCTTGCAACTCTGCCTCTCTCCATATGGATGTGTATTAAGGTACAGTTATTACCTATACATCCACACAAGATAGATGATGCGTGAACTGAGAACTGGTTAGTGGTGTCATTTGTGAGAGTTTATTTCTTCTATGAATTGATCACTTACCAGTATGCCTTTATTCCCATGGAAATTGGCTTTCTCTCCTTTTAATGCTACACCAGCTGCCAGAGTTGTATTGTTAGATATACAGTGCCTTGCGAAAGTATTCGGCCCCCTTGAACTTTGCGACCTTTTGCCACATTTCAGGCTTCAAACGTAAAGACATAAAACTGTATTTTTTTGTGAAGAATCAACAACAAGTGGGACACAATCATGAAGTGGAACGACATTTATTGGATATTAACTTTTTGAACTAATCCAAAACTGAAAAATTGGGCGTGCAAGGTCGCAAAGTTCAAGGGGGCCGAATACTTTCGCAAGGCACTGTATATACTCACTTTAAAGTTTAAAAAAGGGGGGGGGGGGTTGTTGATACCCAATCAGTGGTATTTCAATATTGACTGATCAGTGAAGGTAGAGTGAGAAATGTCAAACGAGTGCTAGGGGACAACTAATTAAGCCACTGTTTCTTTCTCTCCCAGATTGTGAAGGAGTATGAGAGGGCCATCATCTTTCGCCTGGGGCGGATCGTACGAGGAGGAGCCAAAGGGCCAGGTAATAGATACACTTCCCATCACCACCGTCACATGCACTGTCCCTGGAGAAAGTTTCACTGTACATATTTGCTATGATTCTCTCAAGGTCCCATACTTACTTTACCAAAACCCTTGATTAAACATATTATGATCACAGACTGTATGAGATGGATGAAAATTGCAATAAAAAGTATGTGGGCCTGTCTTAAATCCACCTTAACTGTGAAAATATGTTAGGAGAGAGTCAAGCCTCTTTTCAGTGTGAATGTGGTTAGGGGTACATCTGCTTTGACCTATTTGTTTTACATTGTAGTGGGCTGCTGCACTACTACTTCCATTGGACCATTGTGCAGGGGTGCACTGCAACGGGTCAGTTCTGCACATCCTGTGTCCTAGTTTAACCTCTCCTGTCCTGTAGTAACTTATGTGTTAACATAATTCCTGAATGTACACATAATTCCAGGGTTCACACATGCTTTCAGCAAGCACACTTTCTTTCCTTAAGCATAGTTTGTGTGGTAAGATGTTTGCCTTGGTTGCACTGTAAAAGATGTCAGGTGTATCTGGTATGATAAACTGAATATGCAAATATGTTCCCTGCAAATCTTCATAGAATACTTTAGCAGAACTTTTAAAGAGGTCATTATTCAACAAATACGGCCACTACAGAATCTGGCAATAATTGCAATCAATTAACTAACGCTCTTAAGAGGCTTAAACTAAAGCTCTTGTCTGAATTAAAGTGATCTGAGAGCTTTACTGCTATCCTGTCTACAGATTGACATCTTGATGAGCAGCAGTGGGCCTAGTCATGGTGCTGGATTGGTAGTGAAGAATAAACACCCACATCCCTCTTCAGCCCTCTGCTCTCTCTCATCTTTCTTTAGAAGTTTTTGTTTGTGTGTTGTCCTTCGCCTTGATGACATTACCCTTTGATTGATGCTAACCCTATCCCTATTTGACATGCGTTGCCATGATGTTGTAATGGGTATTTGCAATGGGTTCTCTTTCCTAATTTCTGTCACTGATGTGCTGAGCAGAGGGCATGCCTCTCCTCTCTCTTTGTAGTTGGAGTGGAAGAGTGATGCTGAGGGTTTTATTGACAGTTTTCCCTCAGTATATAGTGTCATTCTTAAGATGACTGATTAATTAGCTGTATTTACACTAGTGTGAGATTTTGTGGTGGTCCGGGGGTATGTTGGAAAATTGCTGCGGGGACTTGCTTCCATTCAGCCACAAGAGCATTAGTGAGATTGGGCACTGATGTTGGGCGATTAGGCCTGGCTTGCAGTCGGCGTTCCAATTAATTCCGAAGGTGTTCGAAGGGTTTGAGGTCAGGGCTCTGTGCAGGCCAGTCAAGTTCTTCCACACCGATCTCGACAAATCATTTCTGTACGGACCTCGCTTTGTGCATGGGGGCACAAGGGAAATTTCAATGGAACATTGTCATGCTGAAACAGGAAAGGGCCTTCCCCAAACTGTTGACACGGAGTTGGAAGCACACAATCATCTAGAATGTCCTTGTATGCTGTAGCGTTAAGATTTCTCTTCACTGGAACTAAGGGGCCTAGCCCAAACCATGAAAAACAGTCCCAGAACATTATTCCTCCTCCACCAAACTTTACAATTGGCATGTTGTTCTTAGGCTTGTGTACGGCTGCTTGTCCATGGAAACCCATTTCATGAAGCAGTTTGGAACTCTGTAGTGAGTGTTGCAACTGAGGACAGATGCTTTTTACGCGGTTCAGCGCTCAGTGGTCCCGTTCTGTGAGCTTGTGTGGCCTACCACTTCGCGGCTGAGACGTTGTTGCTCCAAGACGTTTCCACATCGCAATAACAGCACGTACAGTTGACCAGGGCAGCTACTGCCAATGTTTGTCTATGGAGATTACATGGCAGTGTGCTCAATTTTATACACCTGTCAGCAACGGGTGTGGCTGAAATAGCCAAATCCATTCATTTGAAGGGGTGTCCACATACTTGTGGCTATTTAGTGTACTTGAGTCAAGGGGCATTTCAATATAACCTTTTCTAATTTTGTATGACTTTCTATCAACTCTGTCCAGGACAAAGCATACATGAAAATGCCTACAAATATGCAGGCCTCATTTATTTTCAAAGACACAACTGGCATATCAGACTTCTAATAAGTAGTTGTACCGTCAAAACTGGGTCAAGTTTGTCGGCAAGAATGCTGACCGGATTTCAATTAATACCTGAACAAATGATTAGAGGGCCGACACATTTCAGTAAAGACTTTGAACACTGAAAACATTTGCGGGGACCAGAATGAGGTTCTCTCTCCTCACTAAATGTATTTATTTATTTGTTTTACCTTTATTTAACGAAGGCAAGTCAGAGAATGTTTTTAACTTATTTGCAGATAATTGTTGTCTATAACAACAACAAAAAAGTAATAGTAACAGTATGCAGAGCCAAATGAATCAAATATTCTTCACTTTTACTGACTGGGTAAGTAGAAAAGGGCTTAACTGCCAAAATCGCGCACTATCCCTTTAACAATGTGGAAGATATGCTATTACCACACAAACCTCCAACCTCCAGTGATTTCAGGTGACATGGCATTACTTGTGCAGGGGTGGTACTAATGTAACTGTAAAGTGGCCACATTAGTCTATCTAATCTACCATAGCCATGCTATGGACCTCAAACTCTCAAGTCTGTTTTATGTTTGTGGGAAGCCTTCTGTTATGCTCTCCATGGATGAAACATGATCTCACGGGATTCCGGAACAGCCACATGATGACAGCCTGGGGTAATAATAGACCCTCTCCATCTATCACGGAAGGACCTTCACGTTCCTCATCTGCCCTAAGAGCCCAGGCATAAACACCAATGTTTATTTTAGTATTTGGTTTCCCCAAGGTAAACTCTACTCATCTCCACGCTCTCTCCCTCACCCTCTGCAGCAAGCTTTTGTCCAACTGACGGATAAGATCTTTTAACAGGATCAACTGTTATAGGTCAGACTATAGGCTATAATCAGCAGTCATTACTTTTTATGCCAGATCTTTCCCTGATGCTTCATGCATTGGTCTTGCTCTGCATTAGCCTTAACCAAGTTGTTGCCATTTTTAGGGTGGGAATCCATGGAATTTTTCATCATATCCCATGATGCTTTTCATAGCAAATTTGGAGCATACTCCTACATTGCAGTATTACCAGGGCCAGCTGGCACTGGGCTAAAGTCCCAGCTAGGAAAAATGAATATAGAAGAAGGAAATGTATACACAAGTTAAGTTTTAAATACCTCTGTTAAGACTCTTTCTTACACACCATCATGCCCAGCACACTGTGTTTGTACTGTGCTATATTGTACCATGCTGAACCTGAGTGTGTGCAAACAAATAGGTGTTCATGAATTTAGCAAATGTATTGAGTTATGACCAACAGCATTCATGTGACTAATGGAACTCAGGCTTGAATGTAGTCTTATGCCAGACATTTACTCAATTCTACTGTACTGTATGTTAAATGATTTATGCTACCCTTACTGACAAAGACATTTTCTCAGCTTTTGTGATATTGAGTAGCTTTAAACTTTTCTGTTAAATTTATGTGTGTGCGCGTGTGTCACACCCCACAGGCCTGTTCTTCATCCTGCCCTGCACAGATAGCTTCATCAATGTGGACATGCGCACCATCACCTTCGACATCCCCCCACAAGAGGTGAGCCCCCCCCCCCCCCCCCCCCCCCCCCGTATTACCATGATTAGCCTACCATGTAATACACAGTGTTGTCAGTGTAACTGAATGTTCCCCCCCTCATCAGGTTCTCACTAAGGACTCAGTAACGGTCAGTGTCGATGGAGTGGTGTACTACCGTGTTCAGAATGCCACCCTGGCTGTGGCCAACATCACCAACGCTGACGCTGCCACCCGCCTCCTGGCACAAACCACCCTGAGAAACGTCCTGGGAACCAAGAACCTGGCTGAGATCCTATCTGACCGTAATGAGATCGCCCACAGCATGCAGGTACTGAACCACATCGACCACTAATGACTCTGTACTGACCATATGCTGACATGCACAACTCCACATCATGCATGTACTAGAGGACTGTGTAGATTATAGTTATTCATTTAGTGTTGAACAGCAAGCCATAATTGCCACAATACAGGAGAGGATATTGCGAGAGTTCACTGAATGGCTCTGTTTTTAGAATGTACACTGTAATGTGTAAGGTTAGGATTGGAGAAAAATCATTCATTGATCTTCCGGTTATGACCTTTCTCATTGTTTTTAACCTGGTCTCTCAAGACATTTCATCCTCCAGACTTAGTGCTGCAGTAACATTTGGATCTCTTATCATGGAAAGTGGTTTAATATAAAGATTTTATTGTTTTCACAGATACTGGATAGGTGCAGTGAAATGTGTTGTTTTACAGGGACGGCCGTAGAAGTACGGAGCCGCTGGTTCAAATTAGGGTTAAGTGCCTTGCTCAAGGGCACATCGACAGATTTTTCACATTGTTGGCTCGGGTATCCGAACTTGCGACCTTTCGGTTACTGACCCAATGCTCTAACCCCTACGGTACCTGTATGTCAGATTGATATGTCATCTAGTCTTCACAGAGATGCTAAGGAAGGGGTGTTCTGGGACTATTATGACCTGAGGTTACCTATTGGATGTGGAGCTGAATGTTTTTCCACCTGTGTTGTTCCCAGTCCACCCTGGATGATGCTACAGATGACTGGGGTATCAAGGTGGAGCGGGTGGAGATAAAGGACGTCAAACTGCCCCAGCAGCTCCAGAGGGCCATGGCAGCAGAGGCCGAGGCTAGCCGCGAGGCCAGGGCTAAGGTACAGCACTGACACATACAGACCAGGGTAACACACACGCTGGAACATACATGCATTTCGTCTATTTTTCAGGTTAATACTTTTCCTCTGAGTGAAAATTCCAGATCTCTTCTCAGTTTTGTTATTTCTTGGCTTGATTTACTCTCAAAATATATCTTTCAGATGAAAATGTTTTTGTGTAGAGTCAAGATGTCATCTGCCTTGTTCCTTAGCAACCAGTGGTATTGCCGTAAAAACCCTTCCATTAAGCTAGAGTAGATAGTGAGGCAGGCCACAAGCTGGGGAACCTCTAACTGAGTCTCCTCCCATCGGCCATTACACTGATTGGATACCATCTTCACATGTTGAATCTGCTAGTTAAAGATGAGGTCTCTGGGATTGATTTATTTGATTTATTTAATCATCCACTCTATGGTTTCTCTCTATATACTCACATTCACTTGTTCTGTGCATACTGTGGAATTCTCTCTCTCTCTCGCTATCATCTCTCTTCATTAATTAATGGTCCCTCTTTTCTCCCCATCTCTCTGTATCTGTCCCCCTCCTCCCTTCCTGCTGTCCCCTGGGCCCTTGTGTCTGTGTGTAGGTGATCGCAGCGGAGGGGGAGGTGAATGCATCACGGGCTCTGAAGGAGGCCTCCCTGGTCATCGCTGAGTCTCCGTCTGGCCTACAGCTACGCTACCTGCAGACGCTCAACACCATTGCTGCCGAGAAGAACTCCACCATCATCTTCCCTCTGCCAATGGACATGATGCAGGCCTTCATGAAGAGAGACTGATGGGTGCTTTGTAATTGCTGTTACACACACACACTCAAGAAACAAACGTTCACACATATATCATAGTATTATGCTTTGCGAATCTGCTGTAGAAATGTAGTGGCTGTGATTGAGTGAACCATTTCCCTTGTGCCAAATGTTCTTAGGTCAATGCCAGCTGGTGCAGAGGAGGATAGTTAGAGAGCTT
Source organism: Oncorhynchus gorbuscha (assembly GCF_021184085.1). Classification (NCBI taxonomy): domain Eukaryota; kingdom Metazoa; phylum Chordata; class Actinopteri; order Salmoniformes; family Salmonidae; genus Oncorhynchus; species Oncorhynchus gorbuscha. The sequence goes on from NC_060192.1 coordinate 20,282,767, forward strand.
GCCTAAGCTTATGCGTCAAATCACTTAATGTAACCATTTTATGTGTGTGTGTTAACGCAATTGAAGTGAACAGAGAAACAGGGTTTGAACAAAACCAAAGGAAACTGAGTCACCAGCTCTACTGAGGTGTGGTGTTTCCTGCACTGCTATGAGGCTGAGACCAGGATGTACTAGGGACCCTGTTTGTCTGTCTCCATGGGAAGAAACCTATTTACCTCTCAAGCCTTAAGTCATTGCTATGGGGTCAGTGTACTCATTTCATGTCGTTTCTATGCATATTTGGATGGAAATTGGAAATGGATTTTAATATTTTCAAATAGCAGTATTTTATAACCACACTCTTGAGTGTGAAAGAAGCTACATGTAATTTGTATGGGATTTGGAAATTGGTCCTGCATTTTCTGATAGCATACTCCTGTATTGCTATATTTAATAAATATCATCTTTGGAGAGTCCTGATCAGTGTTTGTATTGGCACGGAGTTTAGTGATCGGTTCCATCCAGATCAAAGATGTCTTTGAATCAGAAAAGCACTGTGATCAGATGCTGTTACAGATCCTATACATTATAAATTACTTTACTGCATAAAACCTGGTATGTGTTTTATGTTTACTCTGCTGTTTGTGTAAAGGACATTGTTCCATTACTATGTATGTTACTAAACTGCTCTGTTGTAGCCTATTTTCATCATATTGAAATGATTTCTTATCAAGTTAGGGCTGGCCGATATATTTGAGTGTGTGTGTTTTAGCATGATATGGAAAATGCCTGTATCACAATAATCGAGGTTCTGTTATAACGTAACGTTTTACAAATGCAGCATCTCACTGTCTCTTCTGTCAACCCAATGTTGAATCATCTCACTGTCTCTTCTGTCAGCCCAATGTCGAATCATCTCACTGTCTCTTCTGTCAACCCAATGTCGAATCATCTCACTGTCTCTTCTGTCAGCCCAATGTCGAATCATGTTCCAATTGCGTGCCAACACGTGCACAGAGGTTATCCACCAATCACAGCCCTAGACAGCCTTTCACTGGTTGTAACCACGCCGGAGAGGTGTACTAGCGGTAAGATTCCACCAACATGGAAAGCCAGCTCAGCCTCTCGTGAGGATGAAAGCATCCCCAAAAAGGGCAGCAATATTTTTTTCTGGAATATGGAAGGGGTTCTTCGGGTTTAAGAGGTCTGATGTTAAGCAAACGAATGTCCTGTGCAAAATGTGTCGAAAGAGAATTGCTACGAAAGGCAGCAGCACAACCAACCCCTTCCATCACCTGCAACTGAAACACGGTGGAATGGGAGGAAAGCGTGAGACTACGCAATGATGATTCCAGTCGCCTGAGTCCCAAAACGTCTGTTAATTAAAAGAGAAGCTACCATAGCCGCATCCTTTTCAGACGTAATCCCTTATGACAAGAAATGTTTGAGGTGGAATGAGAATGGATGCATTGACCTATTACATGGCGAAATATGTGGTTTCAGTCTTGACAGTAGAAAATTCAGGCTTTAAAAAGCTGATAAGTACAGTTGACCACAAATATCAGCTGCCAAGCCGTAGGTATTTAACGGAAGAAGCCCTGCCGCGATTATACACTGCTACCGGCGAAAGAGTCGCAGAGAAGCTGGCTAGTGTTTCTTATTTTTCCACCACAGTCGATCTATGGTCGAGCAGAACCGTCAGAGCCGTACCGAAGTTTGACAGTCCACTACATCAATGAAGACTGGAAATTGCGAAATGTCTGCCTCCCAGACGTCTAACTTCCCCGATGATCATACGGGTGAAGTAATGGCACAGGGTCTCAACGACTCTGGCATCGTGGAAGATGAGCGAAGACTAACAGGTGTACATGACAACTGACAGCAGGTGCAAAAAAACAACAACATTGCGCTTGAACAACTGGAGCGGACTGCAGTGCTTTGGGCACAGGCTTCACCTCGCCATCCGTACGTGTGACGTTGGATAATTAAAGTGCATTCAAAACAGTTATGTTCAGGCCAGCTGTAGGCTAATGTGTTAGTAGTCGTCATTCTGCCAATCCAATAGCAAATAACCACAGGCTGTTTTTAATTATAACAAATGAACTAAATTAATTATATAAATGAAATATTCCAACAGCTAATGGTCAACCATTCCTGAACAATAGAATAGACGTGTGGGTTTGTTAATTTGTTTTGCACAAATAGGCCTTGTATTTTTTTTTATTTTAATGAAGAAAATTCAGTTAAGAATTATGTCTTGGCCTTTTTAAATTTATTTAGAGAAAAACAAGATATCAAGATATATATTGTGAATTGTCCAAACCTCTGAAAAAATGTAGATATTACTTTTAGGCCATATCGCCCTATATCAAGTTAATATTTTCACATCCACATCATTATCCTGTACTACAAAACGTGAACTTGTATGTTAGTGTTACCTTCAAAGCTGTAGCGTGTTCTTTCCAATATGATTCAACCTTTAAATACAAAGTATATACACACTTGAAATGGTATACGATGGAGACAACCCTTAACACATCTAGTGTCGGTGACATTGGGTTTTTTATTGAAACAATTGGGGAAAACAATTGACAGGTGTGATGTGGTGGCTAATGAGTTATAGCAGCAAAGCTTTGGATTCCCGATGAAGAACCACATTGTAAGGCTGCAGACAGAGACAGGCCAACATGCACTGACCAGTGAGGAGAGGAGTGAGACACCTAGAATAGAAGCACTAAGGCCTGGGAAAACAATTGACAGTTGTGGGTACGCCGTCATTGTAAATAATAATTTTTTTCTTAACTGACCTGCCTAGTTAAAGGTTAAATAAATAAAGAAATTAAGGGTGCTCCTGTTGTGACACACCAAATAAAAACAAAACTGGCCTCGTTCAGTCCCTCTCCCCTGCATTCCTTTCCATTATGGCAGAGAACCGCTGCATTCCTTTCCATTATGGCAGAGAACCGCTGCATTCCTTTCCATTATGGCAGAGAACCGCGGCATTCCTTTCCATTATGGCAGAGAACCGCTGCATTCCTTTCCATTATGGCAGAGAACCGCTGCATTGACGAGTAACTTCATACTGAACATGAAGTATTATAGATTAAGGCTATAATGGTTGTATTACATGGGTGGGGTTATGTCTGGCAGTGTGTTTTCCTGCATTACCCCCTGCCTCTGGTTCAGAAGATTGTACACTGAACAAAAATATAAACGCAACATGCAACAATTTCAAAGATTTTACTGAGTTACAGTTCATATAAGGAATGTCAATTGAAATAAATTCATTAGGCCCTAATCTATGGATTTCTGGGCAGGGGTGCAGCCATGGGTGGGCATAGCTCCACACACTTGGGAGCCAGGCCCAGCCAATCAGAATGAGTTTTTCCCCACAAAAGGGCCTTATTACAGACTGAAATACTCCTCAGCTTTTTGTGCGAATGCAACATTTCTGGTATCTTTTATTCCATTCTCATGAAACATGGAACCAACACTTTACATGCTGCATTTATATTTTTGTTCAGTGTAATATGCTAAGTTCTTCATGTTGAAATTGTGAGATTCTGAATAGCGAGAAACAGTCTGTTGACATCGTAGAAATACATTTATAGCATATCTCACACATAAAATATATTTAAATATCCATGCAGATTCACTTATCCCTTAAGCCTTCGGTTCTATTTAAGCCCTTATTATTGGTCACTTACATGCTTATTTGCATATGTATAAAAGCTAATAAAGTATTATCAGGAGAGATTAATATAGTGTACCAGTGCTCTGTGTCAGCTCAACAGGTGTATGAAAGCCTGTTCTACTCTCTCGATATATCTTTTTTTATTTGTTACAAAAAGCCTCCTTCTCCCACTGGCAGTCAGAGGTAAGGACGTTGGCAGGGCATAAAGGGTTCAACCATTGAAAGTCTCATGACAGGAGCTGCTCAGTGTGTGTGTTGTAGAGCCAGGCAGCAGGGTTAAAGGCGAGGGTTCAGAGCTCCAGCTCAGCCATGGCACGCTCCAGGGGGTCGCTGGTCCAGTACTCATGGTCCCAGCCCAGGAACCAGCCGGTGAACGTGGGCGGCTCGAACCCTTGCTTGATCTTCACGATGGGCGTCCTGCGGTCACGGTTGGCAGGGTCTGACTCAATGTAACGCACAGCTAGGGAAGGAGGGGATTAAATGATGGTTCTATAGAGGGCAGTTTTCCCAGTGGTAAACTTCTCAATCAAATGATTTTGGTCATGACATGAGTAATGCACTCAGAAGGCAGCATGCCATGTACATTCTCTATGGAAAACAGTCTAGATGATAATGAATGAATAATTAAATTCAGCAATAGTTTTCCATATTCACTTACCGGAGGCCATAGCCTCAGTCTTCTCCTCTTCATGGGCTTCATTCCCGATCCAGACAAACACCTAGAAGAGGATATTCAACCTACATTAGACTACGTACAGCAATTCAAATCAATTTCATTGGTTGTGTACATATATTTTGCAGATGTTGTCACGGATGTAGCGAAATGCTTATGTTCCTAGCTCCAACAGTAACACCTAACAATACTGTGGCGTACCGCGGACAAGCCACCAGGGGGAGACTCATCGAGGCCTGGTGACAAGAGAGTCTACATCACGCAGCGGTGGCTCCCTCTGCTGGATGTGCCAGATCTCGACGGGTCCTCCGGCCAAGACTAATTGGGGCTGATTGAGGCTGGTGAGTAACCAAGGGGCTGATTGCTCACCAGCCATACGGGGCCCATAAAGCTAGATGTGAGGGTTGGAGGTAGTAAGAGGTTGCTACTGGATAGAGATGCTCACGGTCTTCTAGAACCAAGGGGCTCGGTGTTCTACACCAGAGTAGACAGCATTCCCCAGAGCCCAGACGGTGGTAACCCGGAAGAGGTCTCCTGGAGGAGACTGGCGTCTTTTCTTTTCCTTTATTGTTTAAAATACATCAGTTTCAAGGGTGTTTATCACATTTATGTCAGTGTCTGATCTGTGTAAAAGTCTTGATCAAACCCCTTGGCCTGCCACAAGTGTTGGAGAATGCGGGCAAGTCTGACAACGTGGTCAGACCAGGGTTGACGTTTACGCAGTATCGGCATGGACGAGTTGATAGCTCAGTTAGTTCGGGCCCAACAAGAGCAACAGTACAGTCAGGAACGAACGCTGGAAGAACCGGGTCTACAGAAGCCCGCTTGAGGAAGTCAGGAAGCTGCGAGGAGAAACGCAGACCGAATTGCATCCCAATCAGTCCGTTTTTAATCAAGCTAATGGAAGATGACGACATCGAGACCTACCTCTGCACGTTTGAATGGGCAGCACTTCGGGAAAGATGGCCCAAGGCAAAGTGGGTGAGTCTGCTGGCACCGCTCCTGTCTGGAGACGCCCATAAGACATATTATGACCTCGACATCGAACAGGAGGCTAACTACGGTTAGCGAAGGAGGTATTCAGCCGCTACGTGTACAACCTCCCCGTTATCAACAAAGTGGTCATGGATCACTTCTTACTGGCGTTATCTCATGACATGAAGAGGGCGACAAGCCTATGCGCAACCCAGACCTTGGAGGACCTGTTGGGAGCCGTGGAGACGCACCAGAATACTGAGGCCCTGCTGAACAGGATGCAGGCTAGGACGGATGGATGACCCCACCACCGTACTCCCCAGTCTGACAGTCATCCGGGCTAAAAGACTGCAGACCCGCGGAGAGACAGACGGGGGGGGGGAGTCGACCCGCCGCCGACGACTCCAGGTGGATGAAGACCAAAGGAGGTGTTTTGAGGGTGGCTCCTGGGAACACCTCTCATGGAATTGCCCGGGTCAAGAAGAGTCAATGTTATCAGCGGGCCCTCGAGACGGAAGTTTACATACACCATAGCCAAATACATTTAAACTCAGTTTTTCACAATTCCTGACATTTAAACCTGGTAAAAATTATATTTCTTGGGTCACTTAGGATCACCAGTCAGGTTACTAGGCTTCCTTGATCTCACATGGTTTTTCAGTTCTGCCCACAAATTTTCTATGGGATTGAGGTCAGGGCTTTGTGATGGCCACTCCAATACCTTGACTTTGTTGTCCTTGAACCCTCAGTCCAGCCTCTCTCAGCCTATTGCGGACAGCCTGAGCACTGATGGAGGGATTGTGGGTTCCTGGTGTAACTCGGGCAGTTGTTGCCATCCTGTACCTGTCCTGCAGGTATGATGTTCAGATGTACCGATCCTGTGCAGGTGTTGTTACACGTGGTCTGCCACTGCAAGGACGATCAGCAGTCCATCCTGTCTCCCTGTAGCGCTGTCTTAGGCGTCTCAAAGTATGGACATCGCAATTTATTGCCCTGGCAACATCTGCAGTCCTCATGCCTCCTTGCAGCATGCCTAAGGCACGTTCATAGGGGCCCTGGGCATATAAGGCTGTAACGTAACAAAATGTGGAAAAAGAGAAGGGGTCTGAATACTTTCCGAAAGCACTTGATCCAAGAAGGCGTAGTAGTGCAGACGTGTTTGTCATTGTGTACATTTTTCCCGTCTTTTTAAAATATATTTAAATCTTTTTCCATTTTTAAAATTAAATATACCTTCCTCACCCAATGTGATACGGATCTGCTATTTTTAGACCGTATAGCTAGAACCTCCATCACCAGCTATTTAGTTATTGTTAGCCACTGCTAGCGGTCTTTACCTTTAGCTCAGACACAAGCCACTTTTAGCCTGGATAATACCCGCCAGTCTGCACAGCGCGATATCAACCCTGAGCATACCAGACTGCTTTTTTCCACTACATCACCAGATTCCTACCGTAAGCTCTGGACCATTACTCCAGATCATCGCAGCTAGCTAGCTGCTACTGAGTGGCCCAGCCCCGAAGCTCGCCTTGAGCCAGGCCCATCTCCCAGCCTGCTCAGTGGACCCTATGATCACTCGGCTACGCAGCTGATGCCTCCCGGACTCTTTACTAACACGACTGCCTGGTTGTTCTTTAAAATTAATTTCCTTACCATCTTACATAAACATGCCCATTTCAAAAGAAATGTAGAACTAAGAACAGATACAGATACAGCCCTTGGTTCACTCCAGACCTGACTGCCCTCGACCAGCACAAAAACATCCTGTGGCCTACTGCATTAGCATCGAATAGTCCCCGCGATATGAAACTTTTCAGGGAAGTCAGGAACCAATACACACAGTCAGTTAGGAAAGCAACGGCTAGCTTTTTCAAACAGAAATATTTATCCTGCAAGTCTAACTCAAAAAAAGTTCTGGGACACTGTAAAGTCCATGGAGAATAAGAGCACCTCCTTCCAGCTGCCCATTGCACTGAGGCTAGGAAACACTGTCACCACCAATAAATCCACGATAATCGAGAATTTCAAGAAGCATTTATCTACGGCTGGCCATGCTTTCCTCCTGGCTACCCCAACCCCGGCCAACAGCACCATAATTTGCAAATAAATTCATAAAAAATAAAAAATCCTACAATGTGATTTTCTAGAATATTTTTTCTCATTTTGTCTGTCATAGTTGAAGTGTACCTATGATGAAAATTACAGGCCTTTCTCATCATTTTAAGTGGGAGAACTTGCACAATTGGTGGCTGACTAAATACTTTTTTGCCCCACTGTATGTGGACAACTACAAATACCTAGGTGTCTGGCTAGACTGTAAACTCTCCTTCCAGACTCATATTAAGCATCCCCAATCCAAAATTAAATCTACAATTGGCTTCGTATTTCGCAACAAAGCCTCCTTCACTCATGCTAACAAAATACCCTCGTAAAACTGACTATCCTACCGATCCTCAACTTCGGCGATGTCATTTACAAAATAGCCTCCAACACTCTACTCAGCAAACTGGATTCAGTCTATCACAGTGCCATCCGTTTTGTCATCAAAGCCCCATATACCACCCACCACTGCGACCTGTATGCTCTCATCGGCTCGCCCTCGCTACATATTCGTCGCCAGACCCAATGGCTCCAGGTCATCTATAATGATTTAGGTAAAGCTCCGCCTTATCTCAGCTCTCTGGTCACCATAACAACGCCCACCCGTAGCACACGCTCCAGGTATATCTCACTGGTCATCCCCAAAGCCAACACCTCCTTTGGCTGCTTTTCCTTCCAGTTCTCTGCTGCCAATGACTGGAACGAATTGCAAAAATTGCTTAAGTTGGAGACTTATATCTCCCTCACTAACTTTAAGTATCAGCTATCTGAGCAGCTTACCAATCGCTGCAGCTGTACACAACCCATCTGTAAATAGTCCATCCAACTACCTACCTCATCTCCATATTGTTTTTAATTTACTTATTTTTGCTCTTTTGCACACTACTTGCACGTCATCATCTGCTCATCTATAACTCCAATGTTAATTTGCTAAATTGTAATTACTTCGCTACTATGGCCTATTTATTGCCTTACCTCCTTACTCCATTTGTACACACTGTAAATAGATGTTTCTATTGTTATTGATTGTACGTTTGTTTATCCCATGTGTAACTCTGTGTTATTTTTTTGTCGCACTGCTTTGCTTTATCTTGGCCAGGTCGCAGTTGTACATGAGAATATGTTCTCAACTTGCCTACCTGGTTAAATAAAGGTGACATAAAATAAAAACACATGCATGTATATGATGATATGTATAGAAAAGATGGACACTATATGAATAGAAAAGGTGTGTAGAGCAGTAGTTATATAGGACGAACCTTGACTAGAATACAGTATATACACATGAAGTGGGTAAAACAGTATGAGAACATTATTAAAGTGACGTTAAAATGAATCTGTTATCCACTGTGTTACTGTTAATACATCTCCACACTTAATCATATACACATCTTAGAAAATGCCACATGCTAATGTAACTACCTGATCCCATGTGTCCATGAGCATGACATCATCGGTAGCCAGATCCTCTTGGGTCATCTCCCCAGGTACCTCCTCAATCTGGGTGGAGGAAACCAGGAGCATTAGAAAGACCAGGTTAATTAACCACGAACGGCTGAAAGTAATCATATGGGACTCACAATGAAGTTTCCGGTCTTGTTGGAGCAGGCAAAGAGCCTGGGTGGATGGGCGTCCATCTTGTCCTTGCTTCTCAGTCTGGAGGAGGTGCGGTATGCTGCCTTCCCTCCCAGAGCCTCCCAGAAGTCATCTGCACAGACACACAGCAGGCAGTTGGTTAGGGCATGCTACAGCCAGCCACAGAGCAAAGAAAAAGCCTATGTTCATTGCCACAATGTACAGTACATACCAGTCTCTCCACCCTCAGACAGTTCTGAGGAGGACACCCCCAGAATGTCACAGAGCTGCTGGGTGCCATTTTTCTCAGTGTCACTGGCCCCCTGGCCCACCCACATGAACGAGGCTGCTGGGGTCACCAGGAGGAAGGTGTCGTTGGAGTTGAGGTTGGAGGACACAGCATCAACCTAGATGTGGATGGATGAAACATGGTGTGTGGAAAATGACCACGAGTGTCATGTATTTAAATATAGTGCAGTTGAGTAGCTAATTTCAGAAAAACAGGGCACTATCGCCATGTTACTCACCTCCACTGCTCTTGTGCACCCTGCAGAGTTGGAGCGCACCTGGAAGAGTCGTGTTTCTGCAGGAGCGGACTGACCCCCGTCTCTGGACGTACCTCCCTTGTACACCACCATGGGCTGCCCCCTGAACAGGCTCATGAGGTGAGCTGGCTCCTTGCCCTGGACTACTCTCACCTGGACCACAAAGCAAACTACTTAACAAACATCTATACCGTTGTGATGTACAGCAGTTGGACACATTGTTAATCATGGCGATTCATGCTGGATAATTTTACAAAAATAATTGTCTGTGCAATAAGAAATTCTGAGACCAAATGCAGAGAAAATCAGGACGCAATGGATCTTTGGAAGAATATAATTGTAGCCTTGCATACGTCTACAATAATACCCCACAGGGTGGCATCAGTGAGCCCTGAACAACAACAGGGTAGGAAAACTCTGACAGAGTTATGTGTTCCATGGCACTCCCTACCCTAATCTCCCAGCATGCTGTGCGCCTGTCTGTATGTCTAGCTGTCTGACAGCAGGGCGTCCTGTTTGCTGGATGCAGCCAGCTTGCCTCGTCATCCCCCAGCACAATGGGGGCCTTCTCTCCCCCTTCCCAGGCCGATGGACTGTGTGGCTATCTCACTGTTCAGTCACTCAAGAGTGTGTTTATTCTCCTCTCAACACCATTCCTGAAAGTTTGGGACCTGCGTGGGCCTGCACAAAGCCTAGTTTCAGATTTTCTCTCCCAAAATTGGAGACTGCTGGACGGAGGGTTAGAGAGCTTAGGGGCATATTGAGTGAAATAAGGAGCCTCTGTACTGAAAACTTGTGAGGCAAGGTTCCATGTTTATTGTGCTGACTTATTTCCATGCATTAAGTTAGTCTAAATGCTGTTTATTTTGCGTGACTATGAATTATACTGTTACAAATGTATGGGAGATGACCTGCGTCATCAGCGTTTCGACTTCATGGACAGTTGCTTGGAACATTAACAGGTTTGTGATGGAAGTTTTCACCCTGGTGGGCTTCTACACAAACTTAGGATCACTGTTAGTCATGCATTGAAAACACATCAATAACATAACTACGCAGTGCACGGCAAACATTTTCACACTGTATATAGACAGGAGGGTGAGACACTGACAGGCATAGACAGACACACACAGACAGACACACAGCAAGAGATGGTCACAGACATTCCCAGAGCATCAAACCTTATACAGAGCCAAGGCATGATCTAGAATCACTGTTGGCCTCTAGATAACCTATGCAATGGTCCTTGCTTGAGTAGAACTAAGTTCTTAAGGACAAGCAAGAGAGCTCTTTCCCCCCACTGCAGGCCAGAAAATAGGCTGGTCTGGGAACAGTAGTATGTGTCAGAGTGGTCGTGAGTGGCGCAGCGGTCTAAGGCACTGCTTCGCAGTGCTAGAGGCATCACTTCAGTCCTGGGTTTGATAGTGATTCCACAATTGGCCCAGCGCCGTCAGGATTAGGGGAGGGTTTGGCCGGGGTAGGCCATCATTGTAAATAAGAATTTGTCCCTAACTGACTTGCCTATTTAAATAGATAATGCAACAGAATCAGGGAGGGCAAAGGGAACTCCCTCATAAACATGGCTTTGGAATGTCCTGTTTGATTTCTCTGTAAACACATTGAGCCATGTCAGTTAAATACACAGATTCTAAGTCCCCCATGCCTGGGCTATGTACTGAGTCATGCAGCCCTGGCAGAGGAGTACCTGGGTGGTAATAGGAGCCCCAGCAACCTGGGGGGAAAAAAAGAGTCAGGAAATGACAGGAAGCAATGAGAGGAGGAAAAGGGAGATTGAGCAGACACACTGGTAAGGAAGGAGGTTACTGGGCTGAATACAGATGAGGCCAAGAGGAAAGTATAGAAAAAAACAATATGCGATGGGAAAAGAAAGCCACTTCTTCCATACACAAACCCACTCACAAACACCCACTCATTACCTGCACAGGCCCACCACCAAGCTCATCGTCCAACTGGGCACCCAAGATGGCTGAAGCACCAATTTCGTCCTGGGAAGAATCACTTCCCTGCCTGAGAAAGACTCCAGTTAGCATGCAAAATATCTCCCATGATAGTTTCTACTGTTTATTTTCCATCATTTTAATTCTACTTTAATGTCTATCTTACCACATGTAGATAATGTGCCCTTGGCGTCCTCCATGGTGATAGTTGTAGAGGATGATGTAACTGTCTCCCCCATAGAATTGTCCGTGTGTGGAGGGGTCCACTTCCACCTTGTCCGATCCCTCAATACGCCAGATCTGTACATGAACATACACATGATGTGACCCCTAGTTGTGGCAGGCTACTGAAACAAAGCTGTATATGTAAATACATTATGTATCATGCATAATCATGTCCCTCTCATTTGATTGCGATCTGTTTTACTATTTAATATCCTTCCTGTTTTGACTGCATCTGGCCGAAACCCACACATGACTGCCTCACAAAATGCAATTACTGTATAATAGACCTACTATGTAAAGTTGATAGTTACTAATAGCAATACATAGTTACTCTAAGAAAGATTGATGGGAAGACTTTCTGTCTACACATGCTCCAGCCCCTCCTCTCGTCCACTCACCTGCTTCTCTCCGTTGCCCCCGTCCACCATGCCGTGCTGGGCAGCCATGGCAGGGGAGTCGTGGAGCGTGGCGGCATCGAAGGACACCTTCGCTATCTTGGCAATGCTGTTGGAGACATAGGCCACGCCCAGGCCCTCTGTCTGGTCCTTGTCACGCCAGTTCTTGAAGAACTGCTTGAAGAGCGGCGTCTCTCCCATCTCCGGCAGGATCTGCACCTGGGTGTGTTTGGGGTAGCCCATCTTCTTGATGAACTCATCTGCTGCTTTCATAGCTGCCTTACGCTCCTCCAGGTTGGCTTCTTTGCCTGGGTGAGAGTGTGCGGGAGGGAAGAGAATTACAAAAAAATAGGTTTCATTAATTAAACCACTTAGAAACTCTAATGACTGAAAATCAACATCTACGTATAACTGTCAGCATGGTTGATAACAGAGGACCATTATCTTTTAAAAGAAGAACCCCCTTCTAGTTGCATCATATTATCTCGGAGGGAGTTCATGTGACACTGTTCAATGTCTCATTCTTTAAATGTGGTCTGTAATGCTACACTTTAAGTGTTACCAAATGGACATGAAAGCAACCATATCGTGCCAAAACAAGTCTAGCTATTGTGCTTTAATTGACTTGCTGAATCAGCTGATGATAATATTTGATATTGGGTGATCCCAACAGACCTTTCCAGACGAAGATCTTGCCATCAGAGCCATGATCCAGGATGAAGCAGTCGCTGGACTCCAGTGCACTCTGGGAGAATGGGTTCTCTGCTGCCACCATGGACATGGCCATGTCTCCACTGCCATTGGACACCTGGGGGAGAGGAGGAGAGACAGAAGAAGAGTTGTAGAGGAGAGATCAGAGATGTGTTTTTCTCTTGATAGCCACAGGTGAATGTGAAAAGTCCTCATAATGCAACTAGACCAGTTGGATGTTCGTTTCAGTGGTTTGTTCACTGTTCTCCAACCTTGTACAGTTTGGCCATTTTCCTGTTTGAGGCATCTGCTTTGATGTCATCAGAGGATCCTTCAGGCAGGTCTGATTTATCTCCCAGAACCTGAAGACACACAGAGAAAATCCCTTTTAGATATACTTCAGAAATTAAAACAATAATTTTACCACAGCTGGAGTTCATTCAAACATCCATTATACATCATAATGGACATCAACAAATCACAGACATAGAGTTAAAGAGAGTAGGAAGAGCCTCCTGTTCTTTAGTAGTTTATGATCTCACCTCTATCATCTTGTCTCTCTCCGCCCCCTCGTCACACACGTACACGCGGGCTCGCCCACTGCGCTCGTTGTCACGGATACCCTTGGCAACCTGGGTGGCCTTCAGCTTCTCAAAGCGGTTGCTCTGGGAGCCACACCACTGGTAGATCTCCTGTGGGAGGAGACAGGGATACACAACACAAAGAGGAATAAGCTAAGGAGCTTTTATTCATTTTATTTGATTATTCTTGTTTTGTTTTATACTCTTTGATGTACGGTGTTCTTGTTTTTTTTTGAAAGGCGCGTAAAATCCCATGTATTATGATTTATTAGGATTATTCTAGAGAATTCTAAGGGTACTTGTACAATCTCTCTATTAAATGTTTATATTTTATTGTAAGCAAGATATAAAACTTACATTGTACATGCTTCTCTGTTTTATCATTTAAATGTGACACCAACGTTTCATGACGCCGTGTCCTATATGAAACTTAAAAGTCCCCCTGTCTCCCTCAGGCTGATGGTAACTCACGCTTCCCAGGTCCAGGATGAAGCAGTCTCCCTGGTTGAAGCTGTCCCAGCTGACAGGCACCTCCGTTGCCCTGACAACACGGCGACCTTTGACCTGCAGCACCCGCTGCATAACCACCTCGTTGGTGACCACATGTTTGAACCCAGATGCCACACCTCCTTTCTAAAACAGTGACAAATGATATGGTACAGTTATTATGCAGGTAGCCTAGTGGTTAGAGTGTTGGGCCAGAAACTGAAAGGTTGCTGGATCGAATCCCTGACAAGGTAAAAATCTTTCGTTCTGCACCTGAACAAGGCAGTTAACCCACTGTTCCTAGGCCGTCATTGTAAGTAAGAATGTGTTCTTAACTGACTTGCCTAGGTGAATAAACGTTAAATTCATTTAAAAAAAACATTTAATGGAATCATTCACATTTCTAGGACACATTTCGCCATACAATTCCAATTTCTATGAATTGTATAGAGGAATACTTTATACTTTATTCCCATTAAAAGGTTGATTAGGTTGGTTACTCCATAACCATTCAGGTATAGACTTCTGCATAGTGCGTAACAATAACCCCGCCTGAAGTATGAATGCAATGAATGCAATATCATGTATCATGGACAGGATTGTAGCAATAATGGCAAAAGAAAATGATCTCAAATAATATCTCACCAAGTACTTCAGTCCAGCCTTGAAGTAACCCAGGAATACTTTGGACTCATGTCCCTGGACCTCACGGTACTGGATGGGTTTACCCCCCAGATAGTCATCCATCTGGACTGTGAAGATGGCTGCTGCTCCACTCTCATCCTGGGTGCAGAAATCGCCTGGAGCAGAGAAACCACGGATGTTTCACACTGAATTACAACATTTTGCTCTCAGGTCTATCAATGGAGGCCCAACCCCCAATGGCTGCTTAGTCTGCTAGATTTCACAGATGTCACCGATTACTATTTCCCTAAAGCAAAACCCAATTGATACATACCGGTACAATGAATGAACCTAGTTTGGGCATCACTCACTTAGTGCATTTCCCATAACATTCTGCTAAGGTTCGATCTAACAGGTTACCTAAAAGTAGGCATGATCAACACAATAAAATGGGCCCGACTCAGCACTCTGCCAGTGTACATCAATCATAGAGATAGAATTAAACTCAATATGGCCGCCGGGCCACCCATCACAGTACATTGACATCAAGAAAAATTCCCGCTCTAGTAATTATATTTCTATGACCTCAATCATATCCACCAGGCTTTGTAATGCAACCCATCCTGCTCCTGGTTCTGTCCTCACCCAGCCAGAAGTGCAGGTCATACTGCAGGTTCCCGGAGCGCTGCTTGATGGTGTTGAGGACCAGGTAGGCATCTCCCGTGTAGAAGCTTCCATACAGGTTCTCTGGCACAGCCACCAGGTCAAACTTCTCAATCCTCCACACCTGCAGGCCCGCCTGCTGGCCAGCCTTCTCAAACTCAGGATGGTACACCATGCTGCCTGCATGGAGAAATCACACACACTGGGTTAGAAGGTATGGATGATGTATAGAAGATCGTTGTTAACCAATTATAGTTAGGATTTGACAGTTACTGCTAAGAGAAATGGGTTATTCTGTGAGGACTCTTTCAAAATCGATCTAGTGAAAAACAATAAATGTCAATCTTTAGTATTTGTGGGTATAGTTTGCAGAGGGGAGCCACTCCCTTTACTCAGAGATGTTGCCATGGATATAAAGTTTCAAGTAGTGAGTTATTAATGTCCAGTTGGTGTAATGACTCATTGGTGCCCTGTGCTCTGGGTGTTTCCTTCTCTCCCTGAACAGGAAGTGCTGTGACTCAGTTTGGAACAGACAGCCCCAGCACTGGTGCCACCACAGGACGAAATAGGAGGCTGGTGGCACCTTAATTGGGGAGGACGGGCTTGTGGTAATGGCTGGAGTGGAATAAGTGCATTGGTATCAAATACATCAAACACATGGTTTGATGCCATTCCATTTGCGTCGTTCCAGACATTATTATGAGCCATCCTCCCCTCAGCAGCCTCCACTGCAGGATGAGTGTGTGTAGAGAAGAGAGGGGAGACTCCCCAGGAGAGACCGAAGATGAACTACAGCACAGTGCACACACACAGCCCAATGAGACTGGTCCACAAATTTCACACTTCATTCATATCAGAAACAAAAAAAGCCAAGAGGAGCTCTATTAAAAGCTTCAAGTGGGTGCCTACGCTCAGTGAGATTACCACCTACTGTACTTGAGGTAATTTTGGCATGTGGCCATTTTTTTAGATTTTAAAGACATTAGCAGTATATCCTGTTGATGCCTAACCGGCAGACAACTCCTTCCTCCTATCCTCTTTGCAGGTCACTATAATGACCATAGAAAAACATTTCCAAAATGTCTGCCAGTTGTCGAGCTGCCAGGCAATCATGCCTCAGTTGGTTCCTGTACAATAGCCCTGCCACACATTGTTTCCATAGCACCCAGACCCGTAAGTTGTTGCCCACTGAGAGGAAAGTGTCAGACATCCTATATTTTTTCATCTTTCGTAAGCAGTGACTAACAAAGATAAGTGGTGACTTCATCCATTTTCTAAAACACAACAGTTAAAAAAGAATACTGAAAATGACTATTATACTGTAGGCCCACATCCACACAGCATAACACACCCTGAATCAATTAGATCCACACTTAACGTTCCAGACAGCTTACACAGGCTGCTCCGTGCACCTAAATAAGGCTGTGTTCTAGAGAGAACACAGCGTTTTCTGCACCGCGGTCAATCTGCGTGCCTGTCGACTCTAGACTCCAACTCATTTATGTAGAAAAAGACTGCGGTTTGAGCAGGCTCCTTCTCAGTTTGTATGACTAACCGTCAGCATCAGAGCAGGCCTTGGCATTCTTCTTGACAGCCCACTTGCCACAACCATGTAAAGAATCCGCTCGTGACCTTGTTTGGGAGAGAGAAGTCGTTGGTTCAAAATTCATGCAACCCTGACCCGAAGAATCTGGGGGGTTCCTTTTTCTTCGGTCTCTTCTCCTCTTTTAAACCTTTGACTTATTTCGCAAACAGCCACACGTTATTTTTATTCTCTCTTTTCTGACATGAAGACCTGGTAATAGAGAGAACAACAGCTGCAGCTCACTGTGTTTCCATGCCTCCATATATCTGCATTGCGGGAAATTCCTCATGGCAAAATGTGTAGAATAGCAGGAAATTAGCCCAGGGATTCTTGAAAGTTGGGACAATCCTTGTTCAGCAGGGAAACTTTGTTTTTATAGTATATATTTTTTTTATTTTGTTGCATTATTTGAGCTTATCATTTACATTAAGGGGAATCTTATGAGGAAAATATTTGTTTTGGGAATTTTCTAAATACTTTGAATATTATTAATTTCCGTGTAGGCACTATACCTGGAAATGCCTTTGTCCGGACCAAAGGATGCCAATTTCAAACTCTCCAAAACATTCTAAAAACCGGAAATAATGGATATTAACTTTAAAATGATTTGATGTAGTTTCTTGCAATAGCCCTCTGTGGCTTTAAACAATATTTCTCTAAAAACTGGGATTGCTAAAAGAATCCGTCAGATTTGTCAAAAATCCTAAATGAATCAGGGATGAGCAGGGTCATCTATAGCATAAGGACCCATTATTCATGTCCTCATTACATGTAGTGCAACAAGACCACTCATGGTCTATAAAGTTCTCTACTTTTGATAGATTTAAACAAACAATATTGGAATCACCATGGTCACAACCATAAACTGTCAATTCCATCTGCCTGATAGATTACAATAGAATATACATTTTGGTTCAAATAGGTTACATTTTGCTGACTCCATCAGATTTATTTCTAACGTCAACTCTGTTAGAGAGCTGAAATATCTGATAGAATGGTTGTTTTTATTGGAGATTTTTAAATGAATCATTTTCCATAAATTAGTGGATTTGGCTATTTCAGCCACACCAGGTGAATCAAATTGTGCACAAAAGGGCCTCCTGAGTGGCGTAATGGTCTAAGGCACTGCATCGTAGTGCTAGAGGCATGACTACAAACCCAGGTTCGATCCCGGACTATATCACAACCCACCGTAATCCGGAGTCGCATAGGGTGGCGCACAATTGGCCCAGCATCATCTGGTTTAGGGGAGGGTTTGGCCAGGGGAGATTTACTTGGCTCACCGCCCTCTAGCGACTCCCTGTGGAGGGCTGGGCGCCTGCAGGCTGACCTCGGTTCATCAGTTGAATGGTGTTTACTCGGACACATTGGTGCGGCTGGCTTTCGGGTTAAGTGGGCGGGTGTTAAGAACCGGGGTTTGGCGGGTCATGTTTCGGAGGACGCATGACTCAACCTTCGCAGCGATGAGATAAGATGAAGGGTTAAATACAAAAATAATAATAATCGAGCACACCGCCATGCAATCTCCATAGACAAACATTGGCAGTAGAATGGCCTTACTGCAGACCTCAGTGACTTTCAATGTGGCACCATCATAGGATGCCACCATCAAGTCAGTTCATCAAATTTCTGCCCTGCTAGAGCTGCCCAGGTTAACTGTATGTGCTGTTATTGCGATGTGGAAACGTCACCAAAGTGGTAGGCCACACAAGCTCACAGAACGGGACCGCCAAGAGCTGAAACACGTAGCGCATAAAAATCATCTGTCCTCGCTTGCAACACTCAATACTGATTTCCAAACTGCCTCTGGAAGCACAAGAACTGTTGTGTACGCCAAGCAGTCGTACACAAGCCTAAGATCACCATGGGCAATACCAAGCATCGGCTGGAGTGGTGTAAATCTCGCCCCCATTGGATTCTGGAGCTGTGGAAACGTGTTCCCTGGAGTGATGAATCATGCTTCACCATTTGGCAGTCTGATGGACAAATCTGGGTTTGGCGTATGCCAGGAGAACGCAATCTGCCCCAATGCGTAGTGCCAACTGTAAAGTTTGGTTGAAGAGGAATAATGGTCTGGGGCTGTTTTGAGTATGTTCTCAACTCAGTCACTGATGGCTAACCCCCTTAAGATTGAATTACTATTGTGCAAAATACAGTATGATTAAAGAATTGAATTATCTATGCCACTGCTAGCTAGGCTATACTAGCAGAGGTTACTATGTGCATGTTATGTTTCAACACAAGCTACACTCACTCACTTCTCTAATGATAATCTGCTCTGTGTTCTGGCCAGAGACCCAGAGGGGGTAGTTCAGTAGACTCCACACCCCACAGGAGGGAGTATAAATAGAACAGGTCATGTGACTGCTGGTCCCAGCCTCATTGGCACATGGGAAAAAGAGACTGTGTTACTCCGTGCAAAATCTCAGGACCTCAGCAAGTCATAACCCCTCCCTCTTCTCCACAACCACGTAAAAGTGAGTCAGTCATTCCAGGATTCTCACCCCCAGAGACTTGCTGCTGGCCTGCATATGGTGCACCCCTCCCCCGTGAACCAGCCCTTTCTTCCTCAGTATCAGATGAACTGAAGAAAAGCTACTGGGTTGGCTGGTGCAAAGCCTTCAAACTGGGAAGGGGGGATGCTGGATTTGATCCACTTCATTGAACTGATAGCTGTTTCTATAAACCAATCGTGTGACTGATTACATTGAACAAATGAGGAGAGAGGATGTTTTAGAATTGTTCTGTTTGGATGTTCCCTCATTTTTGCTCATCGAGCAGATCTTAGAGTTCATGGGTTACGTTTTAAAATCAAATCAATGCATAATGCATTGATAATCTAAAATTCTGTTTGCAAGATACATTTCTCAGCATTTAGTGGAGGATTCAGGAGTGACTCATTTTCTCCACTCAGGCTCCTCCCTCAGGCCTCTCCTTCATATATCCACTCATCCACACACACACACATTCATGCTACACATATTACATACTGGTCTCTCTCTCTCTCTCTCTCTCTCTCTCTCTCTCTCTCTCTCTCTCTCTCTCTCTCTCTCGGATAAAATAATCAACACACACAGATAAACACACACTAATGATTGGTTATTGTTCCAGCGAACAGTGGAATAATGTTTGATAAACTGAGTCACATGGGGATTAGTAGGTGTGCTGAAATCTGTGGTGTCAGACAGCTGGCCTTGGTCTGGGCCCTCTCACAGCTGTGTGTGTAAGATTTAGACACAACAATTCCCCTGCTGACTGAGTGCCAGAGTGCTCTGTCTCACACACGCAAAAACAGTTTTTAGAGTTGTGAGTGTTGCTATGGTGTCTACGAAGTCCATTTAAAGATAGGAGAATGCCCAGCTGTTGATGGGATATGCCCAGTAGGCCTAAACAAATGGGCAATGTGTGGCATTTGATTGACACGCCCTTTCTCAGCCTTTTCAACAATATACATCAACAAGAGGAATATTTTGATATTCCAAAATGAAAATTGACCAGAAATAATGTAAGAAGAAAACCTTTTTAGAATTTGTACATATAAAATGTCTATACAAATGTAAATAATGTTGTAAAAAAATATTTACTTTTTCTTAAAATATAGTTTACTTTACACTACAGGGGCAGCATGATTGTATAGCATACTTAATATAATAATGGTGTTATCAAATATATTGTGCGTGGAAATATAATCCGACCTGAGTTTGACATGCTTTTCTTTTTGTTCTCTTTTCTTGGCAAATGTCATTGCTTTTCCTATGTTTTAATCCACATTTTCTCGTCTCTCTCCATATATAGGGCGGCAGCGTAGCCTAGTGGTTAGAGCGTTGGACTAGTAACCGGAAGGTTGCGAGTTCAAACCCCCGAGCCGAGAAGGTACAAATCTGTCGTTCTGCCCCTGAACAGGCACTGTTCCCAGGCCGTCATTGAAAATAAGAATATGTTCTTAACTGACTTGCCTGGTTAAATAAAGGTAAAATTAAATATGGCATCCTTAGATATGGGTGTGGCAATGCTACATTTAAATAATTGTGTCTATTTGGTCATCCATAACGATGGCTGTTTTACACCATTTACGAACAACAAAGCAACATTGACGAAATAGAGGACCCATAAACAGAAGGGGGGAGAAAATACTCGACCCCCCCCACGTAAAGTTGTTGCAAATAGTGTCCAACCAACGAAACATCCCAGGTACTATAGAACTGACTGCAAATTTCGTTTTCAGAATATATCTCGTAGCCTATAATGATAATCGAAAGAATATAAAGGTCCGGTTCTGGTTAAAACAAAGCTTTAAAAGGATTCTACATTTCTGCATTGATTTGAAGCGTCATTGTAACAAAGGCACCGGAGGGGCGGTCCACAATGTCTACGTAGCCAATAATGATAATAGAAAGAATATAACGGTCCGGTTCTGGTTAAATCAGAGCTTTACATGGCTTATACATTGCTGCAATGACTTGATGTGTCATTGTAACAAAGGCACCGGAGTGGCGCTCCACAATGTCTAACATTAAAAATGGCATTTCTTACCTTATGCTGTCTGATTTAGACGTGTTCTAGGCCGCGGCGGGTATTTTGGTAATGCGGGACAGGAGAGGGTTTAATTCGACAGGACTATGTTGCTTGGCAGGGTGTATTGGTGCGTCTGGTCTGGCCCGGGCAACTCCCCTCTATGTCATTAACAGGGCCTCCCCCACCTACAAATGGAGTAACCTGGCATTTAACCCCGCCTTGTCTGGATGACAACGACAGATGACAACGCAGCATGAAGGTTGACTATTACAGCTGCGTCTTGCAGATTCTCTGTTTTTAACGGATTGTTTGAGAGCACATAATTAAAATGACCCCTCTTTTTCTCAGTGTTATGCATCCAAACGTGGCCATAAAACACTGAAAAACGATTAGCTTATGTTGCAGTTTATTTTGACAACACTTTGATAAAAAATATCAAATATCCCCTTTTGATTTACCTCGGCCTTCATTGTAAATAACAATTAAGAATTTGTTCTTAACTGACTTGCCTAGTTAAATAAAAGCACAATCAAAATAAAATGCCTCTTCACTGTTGGAGAGTCATTATGAAGGCCAGTGAAGTCTGCCTGTTGGAGAGACCATGGCACCATCTGCTGGTAAGGCTAAAGTAGACTCAGAAAACTAAAGTTTCTGACTACAGTCGTGGCCAGAAGTTTTGAGAATAACACAAATATTAATTTTCTCAAAGTCTGTTGCCTCAGTTTGTATGATGGTAATTTGCATATACTCCAGAATGTTATGAAGAGTGATCAGATGAATTGCAAAGTCCATCTTTGCCATGCAAATTAACTGAATACCCCAAAAACATTTCCACTGCATTTCAGCCTTGCCACAAAAGGACCAGCTGACATCTTGTCAGTGATTCTCTCATTAACACAGGTGTGTGTTGACGAGGACAAAGCTAGAGATCACTCTGTCATGTTGATTGAGTTTGAATAACAGACTGGAAGCTTCAAAAGGAGGGTGGTGCTTGGAATCATTGTTCTTCCTCTGTCAACCATGGTTACCTTCAAGGAAACATGTGCCGTCATCATTGCTTTGCACAAAAAGGGCTTCACAGGCAAGGATATTGCTGCCAGTAAGACTGCACCTAAATCAACCATTTATCGGATCATCAAGAACTTCAAGGAAAGCGATTCTATTATTGTGAAGAAGGCTTCAGGGCGCCCAAGAAGGTCCAGCAAGCGTCAGGACCATCTCCTAAAGGCACCACCAGTACAGAGCTTGCTCATGAATGGCAGCCGGCAGGTGTGAGTCCATCTGCACGCACAGTGAGGCGAAGACTTTTGGATGATGGCCTGGTGTCAAGAAGGGCAGCAAAGACGCCACTTCTCTCCAGGGAAAACATCAGGGACAGACTGATGTTCTGCAAAAGGTACAGGGATTTGACTTGCTGAGGACTGGGGTAAAGTCATTTTCTCTGATGAATCCCCTTTCCGATTGCTTGGTTAATCCAGAAAAAAGTTTGTCCGGAGAAGACAATGTGGGCGCTACCATCAGTCCTGTGTCATGCCAACAGTAAAGCATCCTGAGACCATTCATGCTTCTCAGCCAAGGGAGTGGGCTCATCAGTGTCTGCTGTAAGATGGGTCAAGCACCTGAGTCAATTGCAGCAGAAGGTCACATGGGTCGTGGGGTAAGACCCCAAATAACTTAGGATGCCAATTTGCCAATAGGGTTTTGTGTTAAACACTCTCAATGCATTGTACATGTATATGTTACTGTACAACGTCTCAGAGGTTGTGTTTATCCAGGCTATGTAACAGAGTGTGTTTCAGTCTAAGAAGGGGGTCATGTAATGTTTGTGTATATTTCAGTATCTCTCAGTCTATCACGCCTATCAAGCAAATTAGTTGCTGTATGTGATGATGCTGGGGCATGCTGGGTCAGTCCGTTTTGAGAGGCGCTTTTGTACGTTGGATTGGTGCTGGTGTGCACTACCCTTACAAAAAAACATGAAAAAATGTATTGTGAAAAAAACACGTGGTTTAATAACATGAGGAATAAATACACAAGGAGTAACAATAACTTGGCTATATACAGTACATCACAAAAGTGAGTATACCCCTCACATTTTTGTAAATATTTGAGTATATCTTTTCATGTGACAACACTGAAGAAATGACACTTTGCTACAATGCAAAGTAGTGAGTGTACAGCTTGTAAAACAGTGTAAATTTGTTGTCCCCTCAAAATAACTCAACACACAGACATTAATGTCTAAACCGCTGGCAACAAAAGTGAGTACACCCCGAAGTGAAAATGTCCAAATTGGGCCCAATTAGCCATTTTCCCTCCCCGGTGTCATGTTACTCGTTAGTGTTACAAGGTCTCAGGTGTGAATGGGGAACAGGTGTGTTAAATTTGGTGTCATCGCTCTCACACTCCCTCATACTGACTGGTCACTGGAAGTTCAACATGGCACCTCATGGCAAAGAACTCTCTGAGGATCTGAACAAAATAATTGTTGCTCTACATAAAGATGTCCTGGGCTATAAGAAGAGTACCAAGACCCTGAAACTGAGCTGCAGCACCGTGGCCAAGACCATACAGCGGTTTAACTGGACAGGTTCCACTCAGAACAGGCCTTCCCATGGTCAACCAAAGAAGTTGAGTGCACGTGCTCAACGTCATATCCAGAGGTTGTCTTTGGGAAATAGACGTATGAGTGCTGCCAGCATTGCTGCAGAGGTTGAAGGGGTGGGGGGTCAAGCCTGTCAGTGCTCAGACCATACGCCGTACACTGCATCAAATTGATGATGCACAAGAAAGCCTGCAAACAGTTTGCTGAAGACAAGCAGACTAAGGACATGGATTACTGGAACCATGTCCTGTGGTCTGATGAGACCAAGGTAAACTTATTTGGTTCAGATAGTGTCAAGTGTGTGTGGCGGCAAGCAGGTGAGGAGTACAAAGACAAGTGTGTCTTGCCTTACAGTCAAGCATGGTGGTGGGAGTGTCATGGTCTGGGGCTGCATGAGTGCTGCCGGCATTGGGGAGCTACAGTTCATTGAGGGAACCGTGAATTCCAACATGTACTGTGACATACTGAAGCAGAGCATGATCCCCTCCCTTCGGAGACTGGGCCGCAGGGCAGTATTCCAACATGATAACGACCCCAAACACACCTCCAAGACGACCACTGCCTTGTTAAAGAAGCTGAGGGTAAAGGTGATGGACTGGCCAAGCATGTCTCCAGACCTAAACCCTATTGAGCATCTGTGGGTCATCCTCAAACGGAAGGTGGAGCAGTGCAAGGTATCTAACACCCACCAGCTCCGTGATGTCGTCATGGAGGAGTGGAAGAGGACTCCAGTGGCAACCTGTGAAGCTCTGGTAAACTCCATGCCCAAGAGGGTTAAGGAAGTGCTGGAAAATGATGGTGGCCACACAAAATATTGACACTTTGGGCCCAATTTGGACATTTTCACATAGGGGTGTACTCACTTTTGTTGCCATCGGTTTAGACATTAATGGCTGTGTGTTGAGTTATTTTGAGGGGACAACAAATTTACACTGTTATATAAGCTGTACACTCACGACTTTACATAGTAGCAAAGTGTCATTTCTTCAGTGTTGTCACATGAAAAGATATACTAAAATATTTACAAAAATGTGAGGGGTGTACTCACTTTTGTGATATACTCCAAATGGGGTACCAGTACTGAGTCGATATGTAGGGGTACGAGGTAATTGAGGTAGATATGTACATATATTGACAACTCCATTGTGTCCTCCTCCCAGAGCGCTAAGAACCTTGGCGTGATCCTGGACAACACCCTGTCGTTCTCAACTAACATCAAGGCGGTGGCCCGTTCCTGTAGGTTCATGCTCTACAACATCCGCAGAGTACGACCCTGCCTCACACAGGAAGCGGCGCAGGTCCTAATCCAGGCACTTGTCATCTCCCGTCTGGATTACTGCAACTCGCTGTTGGCTGGGCTCCCTGCCTGTGCCATTAAACCCCTTCAACTCATCCAGAACGCCGCAGCCCGTCTAGTGTTCAACCTTCCCAAGTTCTCTCACGTCACCCCGCTCCTCCGCTCTCTCCACTGGCTTCCAGTTGAAGCTCGCATCCGCTACAAGACCATGGTGCTTGCCTACGGAGCTGTGAGGGGAACGGCACCTCAGTACCTCCAGGCTCTGATCAGGCCCTACACCCAAATAAGGGCACTGCGTTCATCCACCTCTGGCCTGCTCGCCTCCCTACCACTGAGGATGTACAGTTCCCGCTCAGCCCAGTCAAAACTGTTCGCTGCTCTGGCTCCCCAATGGTGGAACAAACTCCCTCACGACGCCAGGACAGCGGAGTCAATCACCACCTTCCGGAGACACCTGAAACCCCACCTCTTTAAGGAATACCTAGGATAGGATAAAGTAATCCTTCTCACCCCCCCTCCCCCCCCTTAAAATATGTAGATGCACTATTGTAAAGTGGCTGTTCCACTGGATGTCATAAGGTGAATGCACCAATTTGTAAGTCGCTCTGGATAAGAGCGTCTGCTAAATGACTTAAATGTAAATGTATGTAAATGTATATAGGGATGTAGGGATACAGTGACTAGGCAACAGGATACATATTAAACAGTAGCAGCAGCAAATGTGATGAGTCAAAAGAGGTCAATGCAGACAGTCCGGGTAGCTATTGGTTAACTATTTAACTAACTATTTAGCAGTCTTATGGCTTGGGGATCAAATCAAAATCAAATCAAATTTTATTTGTCACATACACATGGTTAGCAGATGTTAATGCGAGTGTAGCGAAATGCTTGTGCTTCTAGTTCCGACAATGCAGTAATAACCAACAAGTAATCTATCTAACAATTCCAAAACTACTACCTTATAGACACAAGTGTAAGGGGATAAAGAATATGTACATAAAGATATATGAATGAGTGATGGTACAGAGCAGCATGGGCAAGATACAGTAGATGGTATCGAGTACAGTATATACATATGAGATGAGTATGTAAACAAAGTGGCATAGTTAAAGTGGCTAGTGATACATGTATTACATAAAGATGCAGTAGATGATATAGAGTACAGTATATACGTATACATATGAGATGAATAATATAGGGTATGTCAACATTATATTAGGTAGCATTGTTTAAAGTGGCTAGTGATATATTTTACTTCATTTCCCATCAATTCCCATTATTATGAAGAAGCTGTTTAGGGTCCTATCTGTACCGCTTGCCTTGCGGCAGCAGAGAGAACGATCTATGACTTCCTCTGACACCGCCTGGTATGGTAGAAAGCACGGCCCCAGTGATGTATTGGGTCGTATACGCACTACCCTATGTATACAGCCAGTCAAGATGCTGTCAATGGTGCAGCTGTAGAACTTTTTTGGATCTGAGGGACCATTCTGAATCTTTTTAGCCTCCTGAGGTGCGAAGAGACTTTGTTGGGCCTGCTTCACGACTGTGTTGGTGTGTGGACCATGATAATTCCTTAGTGATGAGGAACATGAAGCTCTCGACCCGCACCACGACGGCCCCATCGATGTGGATGGGGGTGTGCTCGGCCCTCCGTTTCCTGTAGTCCACGATCAGCTCCTTTGTCTTGCTGACATTCAGGTAGAGGTTTTTGTCCTGGCACCACACCACCTCACTGACCTCCTCCCTATCGGCTGCCTCATTGTCGCCGGTGATCAGGCCAACCATTGTTGTGATGTCAGCAAACTTAATGATGATGCTGTAGTCGTGTGCGGCCACGCAGTCATGGGTGAACAGGAAGTACAGGAGGGGACTAAGCGTTGAGGGTCAGAGTGGTGGATGTGTTGTTGCCAACCTTCACCACCTGGGGGAGGCCCGTCAGGAAGTCCCGGCTCCAGTTGCAGAGGGAGGTGTTCAGTCCCAGGGTCCTAAGCTTGGTTATGTACCATACCATTCAACCTCTGAATGGCACACATACATAAACCATGTTTCAATTGTCTCAAGGCTTAAAAATCTTTCTTTAACCTGTCTCCTCCCCTTCATCTACACTGATTAAAGTGGATTTAACTGTCAATATACAGTCCATATATGGACAGTATGTGGACAATATATGGACAATATATGGACAGTATGTGGACAATATATGGACAGTATATGGACAATATATGGACAGTATGTGGACAGTATGTGGACAATATATGGACAGTATATGGACAGTATGTGGACAGTATGTGGACAATATATGGACAATATATGGACAGTATGTGGACAGTATGTGGACAATATGTGGACAGTATGTGGACAATATATGGACAGTATGTGGACAGTATATGGACAATATGTGGACAGTATATGGACAGTGTGGACAGTATATGGACAGTATGTGGACAGCATATGGACAGTATGTGGACAGTATATGGACAGTATGTGGACAGCATATGGATAGAAAAGGTGTGAGCCAATATATACATAAGAAGTGAGTAAAACAGTATGTAAGCTTTATTCAAGTTAAAAATGTAAACATTATTTAAATATTATTAAAAGTGTTTAAATCAGTCATCCTTAATTAAGGCCTAGATTCAATCAGATCAAGCATTAACCAGTGACAGCAGACACCCACACAGCGGAAGTTTTGACTGTGTAGGAGGTGGAGCTGCGTTGGAGCCATCAAATCAGTGAGCAGCTGTTCTTGAGATCATTGTCAGGAAGCAACACCCACCACAACTTGCATCAGAAGTTCTGATTGGGAAGGTACAGGCAATATAGAAATAATCGCGCTCAAATTGAAAACTCATCAAACAAAATCATTAGGATTTATATTATACTAATCAAAGTGTAGATTACATCTCACATTCCAGTGTTCGAACTTGTAAACACGGCTGCATTTCTGTTCATGCGACTCCATGAAGCCAATGGAAATGTCTGCTTTATGATTGGCATCTTACATTCAAACAGTGAATCCTGAGCTAGGATAACTTTTTAAAACATGACATTATTTGGCTTGCTCTAAAAGGATTTCCCTAAAAGCAAAGCCACTTCTGGATTGGACAGCTCTAATGCAGTCCCAGATCAGACACCGCAAAACAACTGATATGTGAATGTCGGCTAAAGCGATCTGATTGAACAAAGGCCTAAAACATTAAGGACGGGGCTTGAGAAATGCAACTACTATCAAATCCATACACTATGCTATGGATGCAAAGACTGATCATCAATTATATACAAATTATAGTATAATCTATGTTTTTCGGCTATACATTGTTTGTTTACATTTACTTTGTTTACAAACATTGAAGTAGTACAAGCTTATATTTTGGGTTCTGATGTGGTATGACAGTTGAATTAAGCTTATGAGGCATTTATACGTTATATTCTTCAAGAATGAATGGGTACATATCATTAATTTATAAGTCCAAAAATGGATGTAGCAGCTAAGGCGAGGGTTCCCAAACCTTTTTGGCTCACGACCCCATTTTGATATCTGAAAATTCTCGTGACCCCAACCATGTGAAAAATATGTATGTAATAAACGGCCAATTGTAACTTTTTTTATCAGGGCTATGGCAGTCAACTGCAAAACGTTCTAACAGTATTTTTGATTGTATTCTCAACTCACTATCACGTACGTTTAATGTGGGGCCATGACAGTCAATTGCAAATTGGTCTGACATAATTTGTCTTTTCTCACCAACACTAATGAGATGTGTACTGGATGCATGTCACGTCAGAGCTTCTCAAAGTCAGCGGGTGTGGTTGATAGTGCTCCCCTCATTTCTCCGGTTACATCCAACCTATATTTGTTTTTAATGCAGACGTGAAAGGTTGCAGTTGCAAATGAGAACTTGTTCTCAACTAGCCTACCTGGTTAACTAAAGGTGAAATAAAAAAATAAAAACTGAATCAGCGTACAATGAGTTTTAATGCTTGGAGGGAGGCAGTCCGGTATCCCATTTGAGTCAGAAACCAAAACTCCTGCATAGTGACTCATGAATGCTTTGGTCGGTCGTGTGTCAGCTCAATCAGATGTTCGATTTCCGTTACCAGCATGTCAACCGAGACAGCCAGGATCACAGTCAAACGGATTTAACTGATTCAGTCACTCATCTGTAGAGTGTTTTTATATTTCCCCTGCATGCTTGCGTTCAGTTCGTTCGGTATCCCAAATACTGTATGTCTGTTACTTAAGGAGGCACATTTTCTTTTCATTACACAGAAAGTCAACAAAGTCTGTTTTTTAAATCCATTGTGAATGACAACAGTTCCTCTCTCAATTTGAAAAATCTTTCCAACACTCCCCCTCGATAACCACCAAGCCTTGGTATGTAATAGAACATTGTCATGCTCTGATCCCATATCTCTACATAGTTTTGCAAACAGGAGTGGGCAAAGTAGTTTACAATCAAAGTTACCTGCTGCATATCTCAGAATTCTGGCTCAGCTCTTTTGCCACCAGATGCTCTCGGTGTATCCATTCTAGCTCAGTGGATGTAACATGAAATGCCTCCATATGGCAGAGGGAGACACATTCATAACTAGAGTGCAGAGGCCTGCCCGCAGTCCTGTGATGGATGGAGCCCCATCTGTGCAAAGGTCCACCATTCCATCCCTTGGAATCTGTTTATCGTCAATATAGCTGAACATCCCCTTTTCCGTTTCATGCTTGGGAATTGTGAGAGAGAACAACATGCCCTTGTGAATAACATCCCCCAACATGTAGCGAACAAAAGTCAATGCATCTCGTCCCTCACAGCTAACATCCATTTGGAGCCCATGAGGTGGGGAGTTTTTAAGTCGTTCAGTCAGAGTTTCCTCTTGATTTCTAACTATAGCATCAATTCTTAGTTGCACAGTTATCGGACAAAGGTATCAATGTGAGTTTGTTCTGTGCCTCTGCCTCCCCACACATTGTTTCAACATATTCATTGAATGCCGGTGATATCAATGTCTCTGCAAAAGTGTGTGGTTTCATAGCATGTGAAAAGGTAGTGTTAACATGCAAACTCTAAATGTAATAAATGTGAAATAGCTGTTTTCACGTGTGAAATTCAAGTTCAACATGTGAAAACAGCTATTTCACATTTGAAAATGTGATATTCACATGTGAAACTGCAAATTTGACATATATTTTTTTGCAAGGGTATGTTCATCCAAATAAATGACAACTTGGTTATTTAAATGGGAAACAAGGCAACCGTAAACATACAAGGCAACCGTAAACATGTCGTCGCCCACAAATGATGCAGCGCCCCCCAATGTAATTGGTTCAGAGTTTGTTTTGATATTTTAACCTGCGTGTAGTGATCGCATTTGGTGTGGGGGGACAAAATAAATGTATGCACGATGGCGCACGCACGCAGCCGGTTTGGGTTCCGTGTAAACGTACAAACAGATGGAGACAGATCCACAGTCCCCTCCCCGATTTCATTTCGGGGGACAATAATCTTCATGCTGGACTGTTTATACTAGTTAAAGACATGCTCCGTAACTTTAGTGACTACTAATTATTTTTATAACATCCCGCTTTGGGCTGAATGTGTAAATGAGTAGCTCATACATTTTCCTCCATGTGGGCCAGCCCCCTAGCAATTTGAGTTCTAGCCAATGAGCTTCAGCCCCTCGCCATTTGATTGACAGCTAGCAAGATCCTCACACAGCAGAGCGAGAGGAGGAACACTCTTTTCGCGCCACTTCGATACAGCTAAGACCGGAAGTGGCTTTTTCGTGGCAGGTTAAGGGAATTTAAGCAGCAGGTTTGGATAATTAACATAGCAGATTAGGAAAAGGGTTACGGTTAGCGAAAAATGCTGTCTTAACCTGCTACGAAAATCACTTCTGGCCGTAGCTGTATCAAAGTGCTGTGAAAAGAGTATGTCCTGAGCGAGAGCAATGATGTGGTGCACATATTTGACTGATGTAGTATTCACTTTTCTGGGACTACTTTTGGCTCGTGAGCTCTAGTTTCAAGCCTACTGGATAAAAAGCATACAAAAGTGCAGAAGAATCTCCATCACAAACTAGCTGTAAGTGTGAGTTTCGGTGGCTGTACAGTCTCGTTACAATACCAAATGAATGTACCGGATTTCTGTAACAACACTCACTCACTCATCATCACAAATGGTTAGCAAGCTAGTTACAGTGCCTCCTAAACATATTGACATCAGATAAGACATTGTAAAAAGACATTGTAAATACATTTGATTGATTGATTATGCTAGGGACAATAAAATGCCTCTTTACAGTATTGTCACACAACACAATGCTTCAGATATCTCAAGTTCTGAGGGAGCATGCAATTGGCATGCAGGCTGCAGGAATGTCCACCAGAGCTGTTGCCAGATAATTGAATGTTCATTTTTCTACCATGAGCTGCCTCCAACAACGTTTTAGAACATTTAGCAGGACATCCAACCGGCCTCAAAACCACAGACTGCGTGTAACCACGCCAGCTCAGGACCTCCCACTTTTTGTGGGAGAAGAACTCATTCTGATTGGCTGGGCCTTGCTCCCCAGTGGGTGGACCCCTGAATTTAGGACCTAATTTATTTATTTCAATTGACTGATATGCTTATATGAACTGTAACTCAGTAAGATATTTGAAAATGTTGCATGTCCCGTATATATTTATTTTGTTCAGTATATATGGGTTACACACACTCGACCGATGACGCAGTCTAATCGGATGCACGGAGGGCAAGAGGCGCAACATGTGCATTTATTTTGGCATCGTTTAGATGTAAAACAACTATGGAATGATATTCACAGTTTTATAATAGTTAATATTCTTGATGACTTTTGTTTTTTTTAATGGGAGAATGTGTTTCTCCCCCCTAGCATATGTTATCATTGTCTATTTGTGTACTTCTTGTAAGTAAACAGACTATTCTACATTATTATTATTTTTTTTAATAAAAAAAGGGGGGGGGGCGCAACAGGATGTGAGGTCTGTAGCCTGTAGCGCAAATTAACAGAGGCAACCAACTGACCGGGTGGCGTTTTGACGAAGTCACGACGATTTGCGGCAGACAGTGGATTCCGAACAACAATTAATTTTATATATATATGTAAAACAATTTTTTGGGGGGGACCCAAAAGCCCACATCGTAAGGTAAGCAAGAGCTCATATTTGCACGTGCCTGTTTTCTATAGGTGATAAGCATCATAAAGCGAAAGTGAAAATAGTGTTCTGTATGATATAGACAAGTTTGTAACTTTTGATGGCAAGACTAAGTTACCATTTCAGACAGATAAAGGTTGTCTACACATTCTGAGAGAGGACGTCAACGAATGTTTGGGATATTCTTAAAATGTTTGTTCGGTGTTGCTTAGAGTGCGATATGAATTCGTTATGAATAGTCTATAATCACGCAAAAGTATTTTTCCGGCGCGTAAGCCATGCGCCATGATTAGTAATTAGTAATCAGTTCGTAATTTTAAATAAAAAACACCTACAGTATGCCCCTCTATTCAAATAAGTTTCTCTTCAACTGTCATTGTAAGATACCTGCCTTACGTGTAGCCTGGGTATCAGTCTGGGCTATCACTTCACTGCTTGCCATTCCTTGTAATGCCACTGTTTGGCATATGACACGGAGTACAAGGAGTGGGACCTAAGCATAAACAGACCTGGTTTGCAGGCTACCTTATATGTATATTTATGTGATTCTGCAACTACGGGCACTTATGTCCTTATATCATAATAATAAAAATAATACACAACTGTGAGGACTGACGCTGGAGATGAGAAGCAGGTACGGGGAGTCAACATTTCATTTGGAACGGACAAAGAACAGGGCAGGAACAGCGTCAGCTCCGGCACACATAAGGACATAGGACAATTAATGCAGCAGCTGGAGCCCTCGAGCGGGAGCAGGCGTGACACATAACAAAAACAACAACAACACAATATTTTAGTTCAGTGTTTATTATGATTTTAGTGGCAAAGCAGAATATAAAAATGTAAACTCCAAGCAGAGCCTCAAGTCCAATGGGTATATTAATGTGTTGATGTTCTCTGTATCAATAGCCAGAATAATTTTGCAGTGCATGGTGATCTAACAGGTGTCCTGTTTTATTGAGCAGAGGTGTAGGAAGGGTGAAGTCTGAATCCCCAAAATATGAATTATACAGATGATTAACAAAATATGCACACAACAGTATTCATAACTTGGTTTTTGTTGTGAATGAAAATAACTGTTTTCATACTGGTTTTCATACACATACCTTGTCCATAATGTAGAGGCCTCTGGGATATTCATTGAAGAGATAAGGGAGGATGGTACATGTGATCTGTAAAACACACCAATACCAATTGCCATATCTTTGTATGCCTCCTTGTCTGTATATCTGCAGACACAGACACAAAAGTCATCTGCACCCAATACAGCCAGCCTTCAACATATTCTTATAGCCTACATAGTCTCTTACCTCTTTGTTGATTGATATCCATTGAATTGTGTCCATTTTGTTTAAGAAAGGTTTTCACAAAAATGAAAAGATAGATGGTATCATCATAAAACAATATAAATGTAGTTCATATAAGGGACAAATCTTACCTTAACTGAAATTTTTTTTTAAAGATCTCCTCAATTTAAGTGCCTTACCTGCTGTCCTTTCAAATTCAAACCCAAGTGTTTCAGGTGGGCAGTTAGGTTCCTGGAAGAATCCCCACCAACTAAGGAGGTTCCTCGATAAACCCCACCTATTATGGGGTTCTTGGAAGAACTGTTTGGGGGGCGTTTTCAGTGCCAAGAACCCTCGTTGAACCCCAACTTTTTAGAGCGTATGTTTTTCTATGATAAAACATGAATAATTACTACTAGAGAAAGAGTCAATTAAATGAAATCAATATTCATTGTGAGTATGCCCTTTGTATTGTTTTTACACAAAATATACCTGTCCTTTGGTAGTGGTGTCATTTCCACCACTGAGGGCAAATTCCTCATTAATATCCATTTTTTTCAAGATAATGTTATTTAGTTACCATGGAAACATGTTGTGACACTGAAGCATGTGGCTGCAGCAGACAGTTGTTCCAGATGTGATGTGCAGAAGCTATTAAGGTTGTCTTGTGTCGAAGGAGAGGAGGACCAAAATGCAGCGTGGTTATCTTCATACATCTTTAATAATGACGATACGTTTATTGTTTTGTATTGTAACGTGAAAAACCTAAACAGCCCTATCTGGTGCAAACAAACACAGAGACAGGAACAATCACCCACAAAACACTCAAAGAATATGGCTGCCTAAATATGGTTCCCAATCAGAGACAACGATAAACACCTGCCTCTGATTGAGAACCACTCTAGGCAACCATAGATTTACCTAGACAACTCTACTATACCACAATCACATAACCTACAAAAACCCCAAGACAAAACACACCACATAAATAACCCATGTCACACCCTGGCCTGACCAAAATAAAGAAAACACAAAATACTAAGACCAGGGCGTGACAGAACCCCCCCCCTTCCCCCAAGGTGCGGACTCCCGGCCGCACACCTAAACCCGTAGGGCAGGGTCCAGGTGGGCGTCTGTCCACGGTGGCGGCTCTGGCGCGGGACGTGGACCCCACTCCAACAAAGTCTTAGTCCGCTTATTACGCGTCCTTAGATATGCGACCCTCACCGCCAACCTTGGCCTAGTAACCCTAAACAAGGGCCCCACTGGACTGAGAGGCAGCTCGGGACTGAGGGGTAGCTCGGAACTGAGGGGTAGCTCGGGACTGAGGGGTAGTTCAGGCAGGTCGATGGCTCTGGCAGATCCTGGCTGGCTGGTGGTTCCGGTAGATCCTGGCTGACTGGTGGTTCCGGCGGATCCTGGCTGACTGGCGGATCCTGGCTGAATGGCTGCTCCATGCAGACTGGCGACTGGCTGCTCCATGCAGACTGGTGGCTCTGGCAGCTCCATGCAGACTGGCGGCTCTGGCAGCTCCATGCAGACTGGCGGCTCTGGCAGCTCCATGCAGACTGGCGGCTCTGGCAGCTCCATGCAGACTGGCGGCTCTGGCAGCTCCATGCAGACTGGCGGCTCTGGCAGCTCCATGCAGACTGGCGGCTCTGGCAGCTCCATGCAGACTGGCGGCTCTGGCAGCTCCTTGCAGACTGGCGGCTCTGGCAGCTCCTTGCAGACTGGCGGCTCTGGCAGCTCCTTGCAGACTGGCGGCTCTGGCAGCTCCTTGCAGACTGGCGGCTCTGGCAGCTCCTTGCAGACTGGCGGCTCCTTGCAGACTGGCGGCTCCTTGCAGACTGGCGGCTCCTTGCAGACTGGCAGCTTTGGCAGCTCCTTGCAGACTGGCGGCTTTGGCAGCTCCTTGCAGACTGGCGGCTCTGGCAGCTCCTTGCAGACTGGCGGCTCTGGCAGCTCCTTGCAGACTGGCGGCTCTGGCAGCTCCTTGCAGACTGGCGTCTCCTTGCAGACTGGCAGGACTGGCAGCTCCTTGCAGACTGGCAGCTCCTTGCAGACTGGAAGCTCCTTGCAGACTGGCAGGACTGGCAGCTCCTTGCAGACAGGCAGGACTGGCAGCTCCTTGCAGACAGGCAGGACTGGCAGCTCCTTGCAGAATGGCAGGACTGGCAGCTCCTTGCAAAATGGCAGGACTGGCAGCTCCTTGCAGACTGGCAGGACTGGCAGCTCCTTGCAGACTGGCAGCTCCTTGCAGACTGGCATCTCCTGGCAGCTCCTTGCAGACTGGCGGCTCTGGCAGCTCCTTGCAGACTGGCAGCTCTGGCAGCTCCTTGCAGACTGGCAGCTCCTTGCAGACTGGCAGCTCCTTGCAGACTGGCAGCTCTGGCAGCTCCTTGCAGACTGCCAGCTCTGGCAGCTCCTTGCAGACTGGCGGCTCCTTGCAGACTGGCAGCTCCTTGCAGACTGGCATCTCTGGCAGCTCCTTGCAGACTGACAGCCTGGCAGCGCTGGACAGGCGGGAGACTCCGGCAGCGCTGATCAGGCGGGAGACTACAGCAGCGCTGATCAGGCGGGAGACTCCGGCAGCGCTGATCAGGAGGAAGGCTCTGGCAGCGCTGGACAGGCGAGGCGCACTGTAGGCCTGATGCGTGGTGCTGGCACTGGTGGTACTGGGCCGAGGACACATTCACAGGAAGCCTGGTGCGGGGAGCTGCCACCGGAGGGCTGGAGGTGGTACTGGATAGACCGGACCGTGCAGGCGCACCGGAGCTCTTGAGCCCCGAGCCTGCCCAACCTTACCTTGTTGAATGCTCCCGGTCGCCCTGCCAGTGTGGGGAGGTGGAATAGCCCGCACTGGGCTATGCAGGCGAACCGGGGGACACCTTGCGCAAGGCTGGTGCCATGTAAGCCGGCCCAAGGAGACGCACTGGAGACCAGATGCGTAGAGCCGGCTTCATGACACTTGGCTCGATGCCCACTCTAGCCCGGCCGATACGAGGAGCTGGTATGTACCGCACCGGGCTATGCCCCCGCACTGGAGACACCGTGTGCTCTACAGCATAACACGGTGCCTGCCCGGTCTCTCTAGCCCCCCGGTAAGCACAGGAAGTTGGCGCAGGTCTCCTACCTGGCGTCGCCATACTCCCTGTGTGCCACCCCCCCCAATAAATTTTGGGGGCTGACTCTCGGGCTTCCATCCGCATCGCCGTGCTGCCTCCTCATATCAGCGCCTCTGCGCCTTCGCCGCCTCCAGCTCTTCTTTGGGGCGGCGATATTCTCCTGGCTGAGCCCAGAGTCCTTTACCATCCAAGATTTCCTCCCATGTCCAGAAATCAGGATTTCGCTGCTCCTGCTCCCGCTGCCTGTCACCACGCCGCTTGGTCCTGTTGTGGTGGGTGATTCTGTTACGGTTTTCTTCCGTCAAAGGAGAGGACAAAAATGCAGCGTGGTTATCTTCATACATCTTTAATAAAGATGATACAATACAAAACAATAAACGTACTGTGAAAAACCTAAACAGCCTTATCTGGTGCAAACAAACACAGAGACAGGAACAATCACCCACAAAACACTCAAAGAATATGGCTGCCTAAATATGGTTCCCAATCAGAGACAACGATAAACACCTGCCTCTGATTGAGAACCACTCTAGGCAACCATAGACTTACCTAGACCACTCTTGTCATGTTTGTCATTTATTATCATGTCTTGTCCCTGTGCTCCCCATGCTATTCGTTTCCCTCTGCTGGTCTTATTTGGTTCTTTCCCTCCTTCTATCCCTCTCTCTCCCCCTCCCTCTCTCACTCTCTCGCTCTCTCTTCTCTCTATCGTTCCGTTCCTGCTCCCAGCTGTTCCTATTCCCCTAATCATCATTTAGTCTTCCCACACCTGTTCCCGATCCTTTCCCCTGATTAGAGTCCCTATTTATTCCTTTGTGATCCGTTCCTGTCCCGTCGGTTCCTTGTATTGTATTCACCATGCTGTGATTGCGTTTCGCCCTGTCCTGTCGTGTTTTTGCTGTGATTGTGTATCGCCCTGTCCTGTCGTGTTTTTTGCCTTCATCAGATGCTGCGTGTGAGCAGGTGTCTCTGTCGACTACGGCCTGCGCCTACCCGAAGCGACCTGCAGTCTGTGGCCGCTTCTCCAGTTATTTCCCTCTACAAGTCTAGAGGATTTCTGTTATTCCCTGTTTGGACTTAAATAAACTCTGTTTCTGTTAAGTCGCTTTTGGGTCCTCTTTCACCTGCATGACAGAAGGAACCGACCAAGGAATGGACCCAGCGACTTCAGACGCTCGTTACACTGCCGTCGAGATCCAAGGAGCCATGCTCGGCAGACACGAGCAGGAATTGTCCGCTGCTCGCCATGCCGTGGAGAACCTGGCCGCTCAGGTTTCCGACCTCTCTGGACAGTTCCAGAGTCTACGTCTTGTGCCACCTGTTACTTCCTGGCCTGCCGAGCCTCCAGAACCTAGGGTTAATAACCCACCTTGCTACTCCGGGCAGCCCACTGAGTGCCGCTCCTTTCTCACGCAGTGTGAGATTGTGTTCTCTCTCCAACCCAACACATACTCTAGAGAGAGAGCTCGGGTTTCTTACGTCATTTCACTCCTTGCTGGCCGGGCTCGAGAATGGGGCACAGCTATCTGGGAGGCAAGGGCTGATTGCTCTAACAAATTCCAGAACTTTAAAGAGGAGATGATTCGGGTTTTTGACCGTTCAGTTTTTGGTGGGGAGGCTTCTAGGGCCCTGGCTTCCTTATGCCAAGGTGAACGGTCCATAACGGATTATTCCATTGAGTTTCGCACTCTTGCTGCCTCTAGTGAGTGGAACGAGCCGGCGCTGCTCGCTCGTTTTCTGGAGGGACTCCACGCAGTGGTTAAGGATGAGATTCTCTCCCGGGAGGTTCCTTCAGATGTGGACTCTTTGATTGCTCTCGCCATCCGCATAGAACGACGGGTAGATCTTCGTCACCGGGCTCGTGGAAGAGAGCTCGCATCAACGGTGTTTCCCTGCTCCGCATCGCAACCATCTCCCTCCTCTGGCTTTGAGACTGAGCCCATGCAGCTGGGAGGGATTCGCATCTCGAATAAGGAGAGGGAACGGAGGATCACCAACCGCCTGTGCCTCTATTGCGGAGTTGCTGGACATTTTGTTAATTCATGTCCAGTAAAAGCCAGAGCTCATCTGTAAGCGGAGGGCTACAGGTGAGCGCAACTACTCAAGTCTCTCCATCAAGGTCCTGTACTACTTTGTCGGTCCACCTACGCTGGACCGGTTCGGGTGCTACATGTAGTGCCTTGATAGACTCTGGGGCTGAGGGTTGTTTCATGGACGAAGCATGGGTTCGGAAACATGACATTCCTTTCAGAGAGTTAGATAAGCCTACGCCCATGTTCGCCTTAGATGGTAGTCATCTTCCCAGTATCAGATTTGAGACACTACCTTTAACCCTCACAGTATCTGGTAACCACAGTGAGACTATTTCTTTTTTGATTTTCCGTTCACCGTTTACACCTGTTGTTTTGGGTCATCCCTGGCTAGTATGTCATAATCCTTCTATTAATTGGTCTAGTAATTCTATCCTATCCTGGAACGTTTCTTGTCATGTGAAGTGTTTAATGTCTGCCATCCCTCCCGTTTCTTCTGTCCCTACTTCTCAGGAGGAACCTGGCGATTTGACAGGAGTGCCGGAGGAATATCATGATCTGCGCACGGTCTTCAGTCGGTCCCGAGCCAACTCCCTTCCTCCTCACCGGTCGTATGATTGTAGTATTGATCTCCTTCCGGGGACCACTCCTCCTCGAGGTAGACTATACTCTCTGTCGGCTCCCGAACGTAAGGCTCTCGAGGATTATTTGTCTGTGTCTCTTGACGCCGGTACCATAGTGCCTTCTTCTTCTCCGGCCGGGCGGGGTTCTTTTGTTAAGAAGAAGGACGGTACTCTGCGCCCCTGCGTGGATTATCGAGGGCTGAATGACATAACGGTTAAGAATCGTTATCCGCTTCCCTTATGTCATCAGCCTTCGAGATTCTGCAGGGAGCCAGGTGCTTTACTAAGTTGGACCTTCGTAACGCTTACCATCTCGTGCGCATCAGAGAGGGGACGAGTGGAAACGGCGTTTAACACTCCGTTAGGGCATTTTGAGTACCGGGTTCTGCCGTTCGGTCTCGCCAATGCGCCAGCTGTTTTTCAGGCATTAGTTAATGATGTTCTGAGAGACATGCTGAACATTTTTGTTTTTGTCTATCTTGACGATATCCTGATTTTTCTCCGTCACTCGAGATTCATGTTCAGCACGTTCGACGTGTTCTACAGCGCCTTTTAGAGAATTGTCTCTACGTAAAGGCTGAGAAGTGCTCTTTTCATGTCTCCTCCGTTACTTTTCTCGGTTCCGTTATTTCCGCTGAAGGCATTCAGATGGATTCCGCTAAGGTCCAAGCTGTCAGTGATTGGCCCGTTCCAAGGTCACGTGTCGAGTTGCAGCGCTTTTAGGTTTCGCTAATTTCTATCGGCGTTTCATTCGTAATTTCGGTCAAGTTGCTGCCCCTCTCACAGCTCTTACTTCTGTCAAGACGTGTTTTAAGTGGTCCGGTTCCGCCCAGGGAGCTTTTGATCTTCTAAAAGAACGTTTTACGTCCGCTCCTATCCTCGTTACTCCTGACGTCACTAGACAATTCATTGTCGAGGTTGACGCTTCAGAGGTAGGCGTGGGAGCCATTCTATCCCAGCGCTTCCAGTCTGACGATAAGGTTCATCCTTGCGCTTATTTTTCTCATCGCCTGTCGCCATCTGAGCGCAACTATGATGTGGGTAACCGTGAACTGCTCGCCATCCGCTTAGCCCTAGGCGAATGGCGACAGTGGTTGGAGGGGGCGACCGTTCCTTTTGTCGTTTGGACAGACCATAAGAACCTTGAGTACATCCGTTCTGCCAAACGACTTAATGCCCGTCAAGCTCGTTGGGCGTTGTTTTTCGCTTGTTTCGAGTTTGTGATTTCTTACCGTCCGGGTAGCAAGAACACCAAGCCTGATGCCTTATCCCGTCTGTTTAGTTCTTCTGTGGCTTCTACTGATCCCGAGGGGATTCTTCCTTATGGGCGTGTTGTCGGGTTAACAGTCTGGGGAATTGAAAGACAGGTTAAGCAAGCACTCACGCACACTGCGTGCCGCGCGCGCTTGTCCTAGTAACCTCCTTTTCGTTCCTGTTTCCACTCGCCTGGCTGTTCTTCAGTGGGCTCACTCTGCCAAGTTAGCTGGTCATCCCGGTGTTCGAGGCACTCTTGCGTCTATTCGCCAGCGCTTTTGGTGGCCGACTCAGGAGCGTGACACGCGCCGTTTCGTGGCTGCTTGTTCGGACTGCGCGCAGACTAAGTCGGGTAACTCTCCTCCTGCCGGTCGTCTCAGACCGCTCCCCATTCCTTCTCGACCATGGTCTCACATTGCCTTAGACTTCATTACCGGTCTGCCTTTGTCTGCGGGGAAGACTGTGATTCTGACGGTTGTCGATAGGTTCTCTAAGGCGGCACATTTCATTCCCCTCGCTAAACTTCCTTCCGCTAAGGAGACGGCACAAATCATTATTGAGAATGTATTCAGAATTCATGGCCTCCCGTTAGACGCCGTTTCAGACAGAGGCCCGCAATTCACGTCACAGTTTTGGAGGGAGTTCTGTCGTTTGATTGGTGCGTCCGTCAGTCTCTCTTCCGGGTTTCATCCCCAGTCTAACGGTCAAGCAGAGAGGGCCAATCAGACGATTGGTCGCATACTACGCAGCCTTTCTTTCAGAAACCCTGCGTCTTGGGCAGAACAGCTCCCCTGGGCAGAATACGCTCACAATTCGCTTCCTTCGTCTGCTACCGGGTTATCTCCGTTTCAGAGTAGTCTGGGTTACCAGCCTCCTCTGTTCTCATCCCAGCTTGCCGAGTCCAGCGTTCCCTCCGCTCAAGCGTTTGTCCAACGTTGTGAGCGCACCTGGAGGAGGGTGAGGTCTGCACTTTGCCGTTACAGGGCACAGACGGTGAGAGCCGCCAATAAACGCAGGATTAAGAGTCCAAGGTATTGTTGCGGCCAGAGAGTGTGGCTTTCCACTCGCAACCTTCCTCTTACGACAGCTTCTCGTAAGTTGACTCCGCGGTTCATTGGTCCGTTCCGTGTCTCCCAGGTCGTCAATCCTGTCGCTGTGCGATTGCTTCTTCCGCGACATCTTCGTCGCGTCCATCCTGTCTTCCATGTCTCCTGTGTTAAGCCCTTTCTTCGCACCCCCCGTTCGTCTTCCCTCCCCCTCCCGTCCTTGTCGAGAGCGCACCTATTTACAAGGTACATAAGATCATGGACATGCGTTCTCGGGGACGGGGTCACCAATACCTAGTGGATTGGGAGGGTTACGGTCCTGAGGAGAGGAGTTGGGTTCCGTCTCGGGACGTGCTGGACCGTTCACTCATCGATGATTTCCTCCGTTGCCGCCAGGATTCCTCCTCGAGTGCGCCAGGAGGCGCCGGTGAGTGGGGGGTACTGTCATGTTTGTCATTTATTATCATGTCTTGTCCCTGTGCTCCCCATGCTATTCGTTTCCCTCTGCTGGTCTTATTTGGTTCTTTCCCTCCTTCTATCCCTCTCTCTCCCCCTCCCTCTCTCACTCTCTCGCTCTCTTCTCTCTATCGTTCCGTTCCTGCTCCCAGCTGTTCCTATTCCCTAATCATCATTTAGTCTTCCCACACCTGTTCCCGATCCTTTCCCCTGATTAGAGTCCCTATTTATTCCTTTGTGATCCGTTCCTGTCCCGTCGGTTCCTTGTATTGTATTCACCATGCTGTGATTGCGTTTCGCCCTGTCCTGTCGTGTTTTTGCTGTGATTGTGTATCGCCCTGTCCTGTCGTGTTTTTTGCCTTCATCAGATGCTGCGTGTGAGCAGGTGTCTCTGTCGACTACGGCCTGCGCCTACCCGAAGCGACCTGCAGTCTGTGGCCGCTTCTCCAGTTATTTCCCCTCTACAAGTCTAGAGGATTTCTGTTATTCCCTGTTTGGACTTAAATAAACTCTGTTTCTGTTAAGTCGCTTTTGGGTCCTCTTTCACCTGCATGACAACTCTACTATACCACAATCCCATAACCTACAAAAAACCCAAGACAAAACACACCACATAAATAACCCATGTCAATATTTCTTGTAACCCAATATTGCTTGTGTAGAGAATATTTTTATTGTCAGTCATTTCCAAACAGGCTATAATTTCTTTAATTTGTGGTAGAATAGAAAATAAATGTATATATTTTATGTTTTTAGTGTAAACTATATGCTAGCTGTAATACTAGCCAAGGCATGCTAAGCAGCCTGTCATTTTTCTCCAAAACTTGTAGAAACATAATTTCCATCATAGTCATTTTTATCACAAAGTTACCTGTGTTGAAAATGACAGAACGTGGTGGAAATGACAAAAATCCATGATATTATAATGCTATATTCTAATGCTCCAAGGTGTGCGTGCACAAGTTGCAAACTTAAGTAGTATTTTTCTTTGTTTTTAGAAGATGTCACATAAGCAGCACAGAGGAAAGAAAATGAAATAAATGATCCTATACGATACCAGGAACATCTGCAAAAAGACAGGGAGAAATACTAGAAGAAAAAAGAGAAGGGAGAAGTGAAATCTATCTCTGAGCTTACAAAGCCAGAACAAAGAAAAAAGAGAAGACAATGGAAATGCAACCAAAACACACTTTAAATAGAACAGTTGCAATGGAGATCTACCTATCAGGCAACACACCACCTCAGTCACCAGATGACTTGCAGCCAGAACATGAGGCCACATACCTGCCCCTATCTCACCTGCCCGAGATGCACGCGTTGATACACCTTCCTCATCATCTGC
The DNA here is from genome assembly GCF_021184085.1 of Oncorhynchus gorbuscha. Taxonomy (NCBI): domain Eukaryota; kingdom Metazoa; phylum Chordata; class Actinopteri; order Salmoniformes; family Salmonidae; genus Oncorhynchus; species Oncorhynchus gorbuscha. Next base: position 20,326,268 of record NC_060192.1, read on the forward strand.
AACAGGAATGAGAGGTTTGGAAGAGGTCGCTCAAAAACATAGAGATCTTTGCATGACAAATGTCAAACTTGATGAAACTTTACGGGAAGCTGAGAAATACCAAAAAAAGGTATGATCAACTGATGAAGAAAATAGAGAGACAAGATTCCCCAAAGACAAAACAGCAAATGACGGGAACTCTGAAGAACGTGACGAGGATTTTTATTCTTTCAAAATGCCATCATTGCAGAGTTAAAGCAAAAGTAATCAAAAAATGCTCAGTGCCAAGGACAAACAAATGGCTTCAAAAATGCTGAGGCAACATCCTGAGAAAGTATGGCCTGGTCAAAGCCGCAAACAGACTATTAGGATTTTCAGGTAAAAGCAATGAGGGCAAATGAAAACAGGCCAACAAGTCAATACTCCACAGGAAAAAGCAGTGGAACAGAGTTAGCACAGCCACAGAAGAGAAAATCTCTAGACTCTATGAACGTGATGACAACAGCAGAGCAACAACAGGGAAATAGGACACACTAACAAAAAAAGCAGAAGAGCTCCTTGACAATTCAGAACCTTTATCAAAAGTTTAAGAGGGAATATTCAGAGATTAAAATGTCATACTTTTAATTCTGCAAAAGATGTCCTTTTTGGGTTGTCAATCCAACAGTCCAGGATAGGGACACATGTCTCTGCAAACCCACGCCAACCCCCAGTTCCTGGCGGACAAACTCCAGTATCACAAAGTGATCAGCTGCAGGTGCAATGAGAACCTTATTGAGTCTTTGTGCTGTGAGGACCTGAAGAAAGAGTGAATGTACAGAGCGTTCCCTTTGCCAAACAAAATAGCTGAAATATCTGACTCTGATGCTGGTGAGCAGACATGATGGTTTGAGTGGGGGGAAAAACTTGAGGCGAGAGAGGAAAAATACAGAGGGAAACATGGATAAGTTCACTGTGCATTTGACAGCAAAAGAGAAGGTGTGTGTCACACTGCAGATTCAACTGGAGGTTTTCTCCAAAGGATTGAAAGAGAAGCTGGGGAAACACGTGTACAACATTTGACACCAATACTACAAAACTGAGAGAATTAAAAGAGATTCTGCAGAAAGAGGAGATCATTGTGCATATTGATTTTGCAGAGAACAATCTGTGTAAATACACCAGTGAAATCCAGGCAGCACACTTTGGTGATTCTCACAAACAGGTGACCCGCCACACCTGTGTTGGATGTACCACAAATGATACCGTTTCACTTTTGTTCCCTGAGCTCTTCTATGACCCCTCTGCTATCTGCGCCCATCTCTCAAAAACACTGGCCTACTTCCTTGAGCTCTGCCCATTGGCTACTTTTGGAATCTTACTTTGTCTTATATTGATTACATGTTGAACAATGGTTGCTGTTCAAAATATTTGCAATAAAAACACCTTTTCCTGTGTGTTTTTTTCACACAGATGTCATTTCTGTCATGCGGGTGAAAGAGGACCCAAAAGCGACTTGGCGAAAACAGAGTCTTTAATCCAGTAAAGTGAATACAAACAAAAAAACACAACTTTCACTCGAAATGACGAGGACTAACTGGAGACTCGATCTTGAACAGCAGGTGAACAGCAGGTTGCCTCGGGAAGGCACTCGAACCAGACAGACTCAGACACCTGCTCACCACGCAGCATCTGAGGAAAACACGACACGACAGGCGATACACAATCACAGCACGGTGAATTCTAAACAGGGAACCGACAGGACTGGGAGCAGGAACGGAACGATAGAGAGAAGAGAGAGCGAGAGAGTGAGAGAGGGAGGGGGAGAGAGAGGGATAGAAAGAGGGAAAGAACCTAATAAGACCAGCAGAGGGAAACGAATAGAATGGGAAGCACAGGGACAAGACAAGATAATAAATGACAAAACATGACAGTACCCCCCACTCACCGAGCGCCTCCTGGCGCACTCGAGGAGGAATCCTGGCGGCAACGGAGGAAATCATCGATGAGTGAACGGTCCAGCACGTCCCGAGACGGAACCCAACTCCTCTCCTCAGGACCGTAACCCTCCCAATCCACTAAGTATTGGTGACCCCGTCCCCGAGAACGCATGTCCATGATCTTATGTACCTTGTAAATAGGTGCGCTCTCGACAAGGACGGGAGGGGGAGGGAAGACGAACGGGGGTGCGAAGAAAGGGCTTGACACAGGAGACATGGAAGACAGGATGGACGCGACGAAGATGTCGCGGAAGAAGCAGTCGCACAGCGACAGGATTGACGACCTGGGAGACACGGAACGGACCAATGAACCGCGGAGTCAACTTACGAGAAGCTGTCGTAAGAGGAAGGTTGCGAGTGGAAAGCCACACTCTCTGGCCGCAACAATACCTTGGACTCTTAATCCTGCGTTTATTGGCGGCTCTCACAGTCTGTGCCCTGTAACGGCAAAGTGCAGACCTCACCCTCCTCCAGGTGCGCTCACAACGTTGGACAAACGCTTGAGCGGAGGGAACGCTGGACTCGGCAAGCTGGGATGAGAACAGAGGAGGCTGGTAACCCAGACTGACTCTGGAAACGGAGATAACCCGGCAGTCATGGAAAGTGACCAGGCGACT